>NW_009925044.1:0-263 GCF_000696875.1 Nestor notabilis
TTCCCAGACAATGTTCCTGTATTCTTCCCAGCCTGTCTCTCCTTGCTTCCACCTTCTGTAAGCTCCTTTCTTCCCCCTAAGTTTCCTCAGCAGTTCCTTATCCATCCATGGAGGTGTCCTGGCCCTACTGCCACACTTCCTTTTAGTCGGGATGCAATGCTCCTGAGACTTTAGCGGGTGATCCTTGAATATCAACCAGCAGTCTTAGGACCTCCTGCCCTCTAGGACTATATCCCATGGAACCTTACTAAGCAGGTACCTGC
>NW_009925044.1:796-1242 GCF_000696875.1 Nestor notabilis
ATTATAACCTCCCATTCCAACACTCCAGTCATAGGAGCCATCCCACCATGTTTCTGTGATACCAATGACATTATATCCTCTGTAGCCTTGCACACATCTCTAATTCCTCTTGTTTGTTTCTTATACTACAGGCGTTTGTATAGAGGCATCTGAGCCAGACTCCAAATGAGGCTGACTCAGTGGTTGAAGCAGCTGAAAGATCTCTACATTGCTCCAAGCACTTACTATAGGTGCTGGCAACTGACTGGGAGTCTTGGGATGGATTGATGCCCTCCTCCCCCAAATATTTTTGCAAATATTTCCTTCTTTTCCTTGACTTCCAATTCTCGGTCATTCTACTTCTTTAAAATACCTCTTTCAGGTACTTCTACTACCTTGAGCAATTCTGCAAACACTTCTGAGTGATCGTTTTTTTTTTTTTTTTTTTTTTTTCAAAAAGAGACACA
>NW_009925044.1:1319-43558 GCF_000696875.1 Nestor notabilis
GACACAGTGTCAAAGCAAGGGTGCGGTTATCATCATGGGCATACTTTAGCCTGTCTCACTATAGCTTTAAATTTTGTTTTCCAGACCATTTGAGTTCTACAGCCTAGTACTTACTTAACTTACTACTTCTTACCTCATAATTAGGTTCCATTCAGCATTGCCAATCACTTCTGAAGCAGCTTGAACCCCTTCATAGGCTGCCAGTATCTCTTTTTCAGTGGGAGTGTAGCTGGCCTCGGATCCTCTGTATCCCCAACTCCAAAAGCCGAGGGGTCGACCTCGAGTCTCCCCTGGAGCTTTCTGCCAGAGGCTCGAGGGAGGACCATTCTCCCCGGCTGCGGTGTAGAGCACATTTTTCACATCTGGCGCAGTCCGCACTGGTCCCAGGGCTACTGCATGAACTGCATGAACATTTTTATGTTCTGGCTTTTATTTCCAATCCTACTAGTTCACAATGTCCTCACAGCTTGCATCTCCAAAGAGGGTCATTTCTGCTGAACAAACCCTGTTAATGACAAATTTTGTCATCTCAGATAAACAACTTTTACTTTTTAATGTCTTAAATGGAGTTTCTTGGCCCAGTAAGAAAAGGACATGTCTTAGGTCAGAGTCTGTCGTTCAATTAGAATGTTACTCAGAGAAAAACCTTTCAGCAGAAGATATCACAGAAAAAAAAAAAAAAGAAAAAGAAAAAGCCTAAATGCATATGGCATTACTTTCTTTTCCAAGAAATTAGTATCTTACTGAGCTATGTCACCAAACCTGAGTTGTGATTGGCACTTAGCACAACATTACAGGCATAAGTCTGTGTATTGAGTTCAGATTTTGTTTGGGTTGCATTCAAGTAAACTGATAACACACTGCTATTTTGTGTTTTATCAAAAGTTATGCACAAAATCATTTACTCCATTAATTTAATATTTATCACAATAAATAATTATGAACTTATTAGACATCATTTATTTATGGAAACAGATTTCATAGAATTTTATTTTCCTTGATAGAGACCCTGCTCAGATATTTATTTTTCTTATTATTCATATTCTTCTCTGGATGTAAAATCTTCTAAGCACTGTAATTTAACAATGCATCTGTGATAATCACAGTGAGAGGATCTATGCTTCAGACTGAGATAGATTATTACAGGGAAAGCAGTGGACCACTTCCTGTAACAATTCCAGTTTATGTGCAACTCATCAATTTTTTAAGAAAAGTATTGACCTTACAATTGAGTTATCATCATCATCTACCTAGTGTTTTTCATTCCTAAACTGTTTTCAACAGCTAACAAGCTATCTATGAATGATAAGTTATCTGTGGCAGAATACATTTAAGTTGCTCAGCGCAACCTCCAGAGGAACTAAAAAAAAAAAAAATAAAATAAATCAGAAGTGGCATTTACCAGTATTACTTCATAAAATGGACTTTCTTCAGATAAGAATGCCTAATTCTAAATCAGATCCTGAGCATAACCAAATATATTAGTGCAATTATTCTCTTCATCATGAAAGGAAATATTTTTGACTAAGGTAATTGTATTGGGAAAATCAGTTTAACTTCTAAACAGAATAGTATGAAGTCTTTGACTTCATCTTGGCTAGTTTAAGAGAAGGAAGAGGAAAAAAAGAATAATTTATAGTGAAGGGAACAACAACCAAAAAAACAAATCAGCAAATTTACTAGAAAGACCGATTGGAAGGAAAACAGTTATGCTTTACTGTTCAGCATTATAATTTTGTGAGCTGGTGATTTCTAAGACTAACGCAAAGAATACTACATAGCATAAATGGCATTTTGATGTATTCTTGATTATATGTATCTGCTTCCTGACCACCTATGAGGGAAGAGCTGTGTGAATTAGTGAGCAAAATGGATTTGCCTAATATTGTCCAAGAAACCTGAGGGAGGTATGGGGTATTTTTATTCAGCTAATTTTGTTACTTATGAAGCACATATTCCCTAGGTTTCCTTCAAGAAACAAGAAGAACTCTATCTTGTGTCTCCTGTGCATGTTCAGAGTTTAGGTCTAAAACCCTGTAACCAAAGGCAAGCAGATAGGTAACTTCACAATAGTAGATTGAGGGACCGGAAGAAATCGTTTACTGACACTTTGCAGAGGCTGGTGATGTTTCTCTCCTGAAATCAATTTGTGTTCTGTAAATAAATTGTTAATAAACACGCCTGCTTATTGGCATTAGTCAAAGAAACAGATAAAATCCCCAGACAATTACTCTGCTGTTCTAGGCATCAGGTACTTGGCTGATTTGCAATCAGATACACAGGCTGTCTGTTCTTTGGGGGTTCTCTGTGGGAATGCTTTCTAAACTGCATACATATCACCCTATCAGTAGGAAAAAAAATAAAAGCACCTCAGCAACCTGCAAGGACTGTGCATGCAGTGTCAAACTGAAAGGCTCAAGGTGCCAAAGTTTCATACTCACTTTCTTGAGAGTCATAGAATTTGCTGCTACTAAACCAGGTCTGTCAAAAAAAGACAGCTCACGAAAGTGGGATGAGGGAAAAAACAAGTCTACGATGGTTCTTCTCAACCAATTGAAACAAAGTATTTGATTTCAGCATTTATATTGCCAGCAGTTTACATAACACTTTGTAGATGGGATTTCTTTCTGAACCATTACTGTGAAAGGTTAGCAGATTAGCAGGAGACATTTTATTATTCCTACGCTGCCTTTGCTTATGAAGAGATTATTATTTCACCATTATTAGGAGGAAATTATGTTGCAAAGGCTAGAGTCCAGCTTGCTGGATGACCTTATATATAGATAGCTTTTTAAAAAGTCAAATTTTCTACCTAAAGTACTATTACGATGTCTACAAGTTCCCATGGAAGTAATGTAAAAAAATACTTCTTATTTTGCTACCATACTGAGAGAATGATTCACTATGAATCATTTATTAAACCAGTTTAGTCTCTTTTTCTGTCTGCAGAATGTCTACAAACATATGACAACTTTTTTGCATATATTTGTTATTCTAAATTCCTTGACAGGTCTTTTTTTGTGTGTGCATTTGTTTACTCTGTAGGTTGCAATGTAGATTCTGGAAATATAACTTACCCATCAGTTTGTGACTGGTTATCTAAATCAGTCATCCATATTTTGTTTCCCTGGTTGTCAGAGTGCCCACTCTATGTAGGACAAGGCTTTTGGTATGGACATTACTCCTTCTGAAGTTAAGGATGCAGCTTTGTGCATATATGATCAGTCCTTCAGAGTAGAAGCAGAAATCTGCCCTGAAAGCATATGGTCAGAAGTTTCATGTGCTTTCTCTTTTTTTCCTTTAATAATTTTTTTCTAAAAGCCAGTTACATTTTGCAGGTAAAGACAGTCAGAAACCCTCTTACATAAGAATCAGAATATTATTATTTTTTCATTATGAGCTTAGAATCTTTGCTGTGGCAAAACTCTTTAAAATTACCTATGCAAATAATCTGGTAGCCAGTGAATTCTAAATGTTGGATGTGCATGCTTGGAGAGATGGGAGAATAAAGGTAAGGGATTTCCACCTAGATGTGAAACTTCTTCTGACCATGGCTCAAGCAAATGTTAAGGGAATTTGATCCGTTATCATCTCTTAGGTTAAAGGGAATAGATAGAATTCCCAATGTCCTCTGAGCCCCTTTCTTTCTAGCATCATTACTTAGTTATTGGCTATAGAAATAAAAAAAAATATTTCATTAATCTAAAGCAAATAACTGTATTCATAGCAAATTGAAATTCTTGATTCATTTCATATCTGCCTTTAAAAGGGTGTTTTATATATAGTAAACCTGCACCATGTTGCTGAGTGTGTCTATAGCATTTGGCACAAATGTGATCCCAATTTCCCCCTTGCAATCTCTGTGGAACTGTTCATGGAGACTGTTAAGAGCCTTATCCAAAAGCCAGAAAAATGTTTAAGAATTAAATCCCATTCTTGTCGTACTGTTTTCATACTGATATACAACTGTTGATTTTAGTGGATTAAAATCAGATGAGAAACTCATTTATTCTGTCAGTGCAAGCTTTAACCTAACACACACGTGCAAAATGATTTGTTATTTACACCAGAGTGGAAAAAGTACTTGTGGTAAGAGGAAAGGAAGAAAAATATCCTTTATCACTGTGGGACTCCTCAGAGACACTAAGTTCAAAAGGCCATCGCAAGCTGAGCATTCATATATTAGAACTATCAAAAAGTTCATTTTAAAAGCTAATCTGAAACAAAAAAAAACCCACTTTTTTAAAAATACTGAGTGGATTAACTGTGGACATGAAAGGAATAGGAACAATGAGGTTTTTTTCTAGTCAGTGATTTAAAATTTAAGCACAAGATTAGACTGTGGTGATTTGCAGATCTCATTTGCACCTTCACTTCAGGAGAAGGACTGGCAGGAGAACAGGCCTAGGAGTATTATCCACAGTGATAATAAGCATAGATTGCCCCAAGGAGAAGGAAAGGGAAATTAGAAATATAGCATACTTAAGAGCTGGTATATACTGTTAACTAAGAATTAGGCACTGACAGGCAGCAACTCCAGAAGACCTATCAGTGGCTCCAGTAAACTTTTATAGCAGGTGTCATTGTAAGATAGTGGTATCAAATAAGCTGAAGACAGGTTGGAGGAAAAACTGCAAAAGCTGCATAATGGAAGAGATATATCCATGTGTGCATGTGTCCATGTGTATGTAATATCTTTGTTGTGTCAGTGCTATCTAATTTAATAACTGACCTTTTTTCTGATTAGGAAATAACTTGAGGCACTTTTCCAGAATCGATGGGGGTTTTTAATCCGTCCTGAACGATTCAAAATTAAACCAAAACAAAACAATTACCTGTTCTATGGTAGATAAAAGCATCTAAATGGCACAGAGTGGACTGGGGGAACACAGTAAGTGTTGGGTGTGTAAATGCATAGTTGTTCATATGCACCAGCAATATCCTATATATCAATCCAGCTTTGATATATCACCACTGCTGAGCCTAAACTAAAGGCAAAGCAGCATGGTACCATTTTGGTAGCAACCATGACTACTGTATATGGCTTCAAGGGACAGGTTTGTTCTATTTTTAGGCTCTACTCTTAATTTTCTAATTGTCTTTCATTGCAATATAATTTTATTGTGTAGGTTTTATACTTCTCATTCCTCCATTACCTTGCCCTTTAGACACTGTTTCGATTTGTGTTCTGCCTGACTGGATCCACAGTATCAGAAGCTTCATTGTCAGTCAGTCAGTAGAGACTCTAGTTTTATTGCCCATAACAAATAAAAGTTATCTTCCCTCTTTAAAACCTATCTGTGACTTGGAGAGTCGACAAGTTCAACAACACACTGTTGATGGAGGGCTATAATAGCAATGAGCAGATGAGACAATTAGACTGTAACCATTTGTTTAAAAGATTTAGGGTTTCTTTGCAGCCTCTGTGAGCCATTATTAGTATTTTATTACTTTGCCTTGTGATAGAAGGACACATAAGACAAAAGACAGTTTTTCAGGGTGGGGTTTTTGTTAGTTCTTTTTTTTTTGTAGAAGATCTGAAAGTAAAATCCACACAAACTTATGAACTACCTGTGCTATGTCCGAGAAACAGCCCCTTGTTTGGACTGAAATATTCTCTAAGGAAAACAGTCCTTTTGTGTCTCTTTTGTTTTCTCAGTAATAAATAATTTTATAATCAAGAAATCTGTGTTGCAATCACTCCCTTAGAAATTGTACTCCTAGGCTGCTGTTCAGTTTATATATGATTAATTAGAAGTAATTTTATCTTCATTTTGTGTCAATTAAATGAAAAAAATTATGTTCTCAATCCTGGGGAAAAGGGTGGAGTTCAAGAGAGAAGGAGGGATGGGATGAGAGGACTCAATACCAAGGCCAAAAAGAAATAGACTTTTCAAAGGGCACAAAATCAGGCACACAGGTTTTTGTTGCAAGCAGCTAAAACTTGACTGCAGCGCCCAGAATCCCAAAGAGCTAGAGGGCTCTTGTCAAAGGTGGCAGATATGCAGGCCAGGGACAAAGGTGTTTTGAGTCAGTGCTGCACTCTGTTTCTACTGGCATGTTTCAGTATCTATAGACAGCAAGTTGTTCAGACAAGCAGCTGTTTGCTGAGAATTCACTTTCATTTTATGCCTCCTATAAAGATACTTCCAAATAAAGCAACAACATTCCATGGGCTACATGGTGTTCTTTGGCTCACTGGCTGCTCCAAGAAAGTTGTAAGTTTGAGGGCTTTGAGATACTTAGAGACTCAAAGAAGGCAGCTTCACAAGCTACAGTACCATTTAATGTTATTTTTCCCTTTAATTTATAGGCATCACAAACTCCAGAGTTCAAAGCTTGTTCAAGCCTTTCAGTTTGAAATGTTAAGAGCTTTACAAAGCAAACATGTTTTCATCCTCAAAGAACGACATTTGAAAAAAGTATCTTAAAGGCTAATAGTACATTTAGATTTTTGCTTATATTTCTAGGCCAAATACCATAGCCTCTTTTTTTCTATCACAGTGACAGAATGCCAATACTTTGATTTATTGATTTTTAGCTAAGAAGAAATTAAGATAAGAATTTTACAGTAAAATATACAGTCATTGATTGACTGAAAATGTGACTTTGAAAAAAAAGAGAAATTTTTAATTGCTTGTTATCTTACAATGAAATTTGTTATTTGCTGCTACTTCTAGTTACTACAAGTAAACCTATTCAGCTATTTCAAATAGCTGTGTTAGAGCATTGTAGTATAATATCTCAGTAATTAACATGATGCAAAATAAGAGAGAAATGATTAGGATAGGATACTGCAAATAGTATGATAGTCCCCAAAATGCTTATTTTATCATATGTCAGAAAAACTTGCCTAGTTTGCATTAGTCACACACATTAGTCCTGAGGTGGACAGCACCATTAAAAAGAAGAAAATATATAATAAGTCATCTTATACCAGTTGTTAATAAGAGTTAAAGGTCACCAAGAAAGGAAAGTAAAACTAGGCCAAAATTAAATGGGAAAAGTAGCCTAGTAACATCATTAATAGATTTAAAATATCCTTAAAGATCAGAATTTTTTGATCCAAATCCTGTTTCCAGTAGAAAAAGGAACCATTGCCTTGTGGGAATTGTGATCCATTTGGAAAAAACTGTTCTTGTATGCTAAATGGAGAAACTTACTGGAAAAAGGAATCAGTTCTCTAAACTGATGAAATATCTGAGGTAAAATGAAAGTGTGATCTTTAGGGACCCCCATCACTGTTCATTCTGTACTAAGTAGATGAGAACTGAGGCAAACTCCAATGTACTTTCAACATCTCCTGAGGCAGACAACTTCAGACAACTTCAGCTTTTTTAGAAACGACCTTGCTCAACAAACCAGACAACCAAATTTCATCCTTGATTCACGCTCAGGTTGAGCTCTACTAAGCCTACTGAATTCAGCATGAGCACAGGAGTTGTGCCAAAAAGAGAGCAGCAAGATGCTACTTTGCAGATCCACTCGTAAAATATATCTCTAAATAGATTGTCATAATTTCACATCAGCTAATGACCTGTTTCTGATGCTTTTAGAACAAGAGTGAATTAGAGGAAAAGTAAATGAGTGAGTGTGGACTTAGGAGATGTATTCTCAATGGGTATAATAACTTATGGAGTGCTTGTTAAAAATGAACAGCAGCGAGTGCTTACTTTGAAAGTTTTAATGAAAAAAAATAAAAAAACAAACCAAAACAAACTGATGTTGCTAGGAATAGTATCTTATGAGGGTGAATATTCTAATCCATCATGGACTGAAATGGCAGGGTAAACTTGGGATGCATTTTGCCATGACATTTTCTTTCAAATGAAACAGAACCAATGTTTGATGACAGGTGAACATTATTCAGATTATTTACTGAAAGGGAGTGCACAGAAAGAGACTAGAGAAACCTGTCCTTGTGGAGATCAGGGATGACTGACAGACAGGAAGTGGATTTTTTTTTTAAAGCACCCAACCACAGTGAACTTTGTAGTATGCGGGGAAAAAAAGGAGCAATGCCATATAAACTATTTCTTTGCCTCATGGCATGGTCAGTTACAGCTGTAAATTTATGAAGTAAAATTTTGCTTGTTTTTATGGGAGTCTTTACACATCTGAGTACGTTTTTCATATAACCTTCCCAAGAATATATTCCCATTTCTTTCACTCTTTTCTTAAAAATAATTTTTACTACTTGGTACTTTCTGAATAACAACAGTTCATTTTTTTGTGAATTCTTAGGGTCATGTATTTATTCTTCTACTCTAAATTACATGGTAGTCCACTTATCTTGGTATCAATAGCAAACCTTGCAAGTACCATGTCTATTACAAATTTCAATGAAAATAGTGACAAGTTCCACTAAAAAAGAAATGAGGGATGTTGAAGTGTTTTGTTCTTTATAAATGTTGTCTTTTACTCCTCAACTTGTTATACTTTAGCTGTTTGCAAATTCATTACCCAGTCAAGATTTTTAGGGGATTACATTTCTATGTTTTGCTTTCTTTTGCTTTGTTTTCACAGATACTAAAGTCATGCAGACTGTTCTACAAATCCATGGTTCCTTCAGCTCTTTTAAAGAAAAGCAGTGTGGGCCAGGTTCTGAGAGCCTGAATTGTACTCCAGTTCCTACTACTGGTCCTCCACACTGACTGGGTATATCTCAAGGTCTAGAGCCTTGGAAAGAAACAGGAGACACAAACATTTGCACGTTTAACTCATACATTGATATCAATGTACTCATACATTTTTCCAGCCTTCTGGAATGTCTTAAATATAAAGAGAATAAAGTCCAATAACTTGAATTGTTATTCCTTAAACATCTGGGTTAATGTTAGTGGTGTTTTATCATTTATTGTTCTGCCAAGGGAAGAGCCACTAGAACTAAACACTTTTGCTATTGACTAAAAACCATAACGGATTTCAGCTTTAAAACCAGAAGGCTGAATTTTTAACATTGGCTTCTAGATTTAATGAATGCAATTTTGTACTCTCAAAAATATAGACTTGGCACTTCAAAAATGTGAGTTTTAAGAGCCTTTTTGATATATAGTCAAACTTGGAATTTGTAAGTAAAAGGGCTGCAAGAAGGCAGAGCGTAAAGGAACTTCCATATTTTCTGAAATCCACATAAACATGGACTTAACATGAAAATATTGTTTTGGTCTAAAAGCTAATGTATGAAAATACGTGTCTTTTTCTAGAAAGACATATATGGAGTGGGGAAAAAAATGGAAATTTCATACCACACAGAATTTAAAGAGTTAAAAATTTTTTTAATATTCTGATTTAGCATGGAAATAAAAATCTCTGAAAAAGTACCTCCATTTCTTTTCATCCTATAAGCTCTTTTTTAATCAAATCAGTTTTAATTTACTTTTATATGTAATATGAATAAAAGCAGATTAAAAGTTGTTCTAAAAGAAAAAAAAAGTTTTATTTTTTAAATCCTGGCAAAGGGAAATTTTATATTCTTGGAATGTATTTCCTTCTTTTTCTTTAAAAAGTTTCCTTAAAACTTAATTATTTGTTCTCTGCATGATTTTGAGACATTTAAGCTTCATTTTTCCTAAGGCAGACAAGCTTTTTCATAAAAAATATCAGTAATTTCTTCTGAGTAATTAACATAAAACTTTTGCAGCACTGACATAACAACAGTAATTTTGAAAATAAAAATGGACTGAAGATCAAATCAAAGTATCTGCACTATAATTTTGATTTAGTGTCTAAATTGTCAGAACTAAGATCAATTTCCTTTAACATGATGATATAATAACTCAAAGCACAACTTCCAAACTCTGGAAATTATAACACAAATACCCACCATATATGGAGTAAATTTGATAAAGAAGCCATTTAAAAATAATTGTGAAGATAACAAAATCTTTCTTCTGCATTCACAGAGCATGCTAGCAATGAAGAGAAAATTAATTTATATGAAAATAAGAGAAACTCTTACATAAGTGAAGAACTCATTTGAAGAAAACACTAGCAGTAACTTAAAGAAAAATGGATTATGTCAACTGCAGCCACCAAACATAACAGCACATTCTCTCCTGAAAATCAAAAGAGGAAAAAAAAAGATTTTTTTAAACTAGCCTATAGGTGCATAAAATGAGACAGAATTTATCTTAACTGACACTGTATTTATATGTTTGGCATTTGAAAAGCAAATGGCGTTGTATTTATTAAGTGGGATTAACTACCTGTCAAAATTTTCAACAGCTTGATATTGTTCTGAGAGTCAGGGGGATTAGAAGCGTCTGTGACATCAAACTCAAAATGTATCCTCTTATGTTTCATTTCCACATCATCATCAGATTAGATCTCTAAATAGGAAAGGATTTTGAATGAAAGACCTACTGTTTCTTTCTACCTTTAAAGCTATTTCAAAAAGGCCTTTTAGTTTTGCAGTAATAAGAAACAATCACCTCACTGCACATCCGCATATTGCAGTTACTCTATCTACACTATTAAACTGGCAAGCTTTGAAAATGGTCTAAGAAAACTGTATATTAAAAGCCATTGTTTACTTTTATCAGTATATTGGAATTTCAGAAAATAATATACTACAGCCACAGCTTGAGATAGCTCTTTCTGATATATACCTAAATTGGATTCAAAATTCACGACTAGAGCAGGTCAAGTGATCTCTTAAGGTTGCTGATGCCATCAAGTCTACTTTTCATTATTTCCTATGGGGCTTTCTTCAAGTGAGTTCATATTCAGTCTTAACTTCAGTGTTTACATTTAAGCTTTTTGCCAGTTCAAAAAAGGCAGGAAAGAACCATTCTTAACCGGAGTCCCTTTGCCTGTTTTTCCCATAAGACAAGCAATATTTTATTATTTTTTTCTCTTTGGCTGGAAATACAGCTTTGTGCTTGATAAGAAAACATTTCTTGACTGTAAGAAAATACAATTTGTGTTGAAAGTTAAACTCCACTAGATGTAACAGTCTGGAACTTTCCAATTCTCAGTCTGGAAAGGGAGTCCAGAGAAAGCAGTTCAGTGTAGTCATTTCATTCTGGAGATGAAAGCCTATACACTGTGTAAGAAATTACATGTGTGATCTAAAAACTACCTTGTTTTTAATATCATGGTGCATTTTATTGGGCTGATAACAAATGAACAAAAAAGGCACAATCATTCATCCTCAAAATGTGTGATGCAGCAGTTCATATCAGGATAGTCATGGTGATCTGGCTCCGTAACACCACATCTAGGTTTCTTTTTAGTCAATAGTTTTGAGGATACATTTCAGCAGGAGGTTTTCATCATGGCTTCGGACATACCAAAGTAGTGAAACAAAAGACTTTTTCATAGTATATCCTTGAATTATCTTCTTACACTGCAGGAATTTGAGAGCAAAATTAGGCAGAACTTAGTGTATTGTGTTGTGGGAGGTACATAAATATTTAATAGGGAGGTGCCATATAGTTTTTGTAAATATTTGTTTGGATTTCTATGTGACTTGTGTGTACCCTCTCAGCTGTAACAACTGTTTTGAGAAAATATCTGTGTGAACTTTACAAACCAAAAGCCTGTTATGCGGCTCAACTTCACATTTTTTTCTTGGTCAACCCTGTGAATAAGAAATATGGGATTACCTGGAAAAAGGTTTGTCTTGTATTTCTTCAACTATTTCTGGGAAAAAAAAAAAAAAAAAAAAAAAGGCTGTGTTAGATAAATTACTGACATAAAGGTAGGTAGATTTTAAAAATAAACATGAGAGAAAAAGTGAGATCTCACACAATTTGGTTTACATGACATTAACTCTAACTGTCATTACGCAAATTAAAATTGCAGATACTTTTGATAAATTATTCAGATTCTAAATTGTAGTAGTCAGAGACTATCTTTTGCCTGGTGTTCATAAATCACCTAACACAATACAGACTGTTTTGTCCATCAACCTGTAAGTATTCACAAATGACTACTACATGACAGACTAAACATTCAAAACACTACTGGTTCATTTGGTTTTACAAAATAAATTCAAACCACTATTTCCTGGAAGTTCATATATTTGGGTATTAACAAAAAGACAGCTGTTTAAGATGACTGAGGAGACCGAGGGCAGTAACAAGACCGAACTGATTTAAGGTAGCCAAGACACATCAACTATCTGAGCTAGCTTAGAGAATTCTTACTATTTCTTTCATGATTTGTAAGAAACCACTGAACAAAGGGGATAAAAAAGTCTATTTTCTACAGGTAGATTTAATCACCCGAATGGTCATGTATACGTTATTCATTTGCTTAGAATAATACAATCTGTACAATTTAAATTTCTTCACTTTGCAAATTATCTACGTATGGGTTATGAATTTTATGAATACATTTTTCTGTTTACAGTGGTTCAGTAAACATCTTTCATTAATAAATTTTAACTCATTATTTGTTAATGAGCTGATCATGGAAAATATTCATTATTTATACTAAATAATTTTTCCTCTAAATTACATGCCTTTTTTTATGTTCCATGAATAGGTGATGTATAAATAGCTTTATAAATAAAATTAATTGTATTTTCCTTTATCAGATTAACTGCAAACTTTCCTAATTGATAAAATCTATCATCCAAATAATAACCTGCACATTACACTGCTGATCCCCACAATTCCAATGAAATTGATGATGTCTTTTTTTTTATTTTTTATTTAGAAATGTTTAAAATAAATGTTTATGTATTGGAGTATAATTACTGAATGAGAGAAAATACAAACAAAATAGTCTGAGGTATTACAAGTTCTATTTTTGTAGGAGCAATAATGTAGCTCTTGTACTGAGGTATGTGAAAACATTATAGGGGAGAAATACAGGGTAATATGGATGAAGCTTAAGATTTCTCAGGGCTGTTATTGTGTTCACAAGAGCAGATGTATTTCTTCTCTTGGTTTCTTTGGGAAAGAAGACACTTTGTTTTTAAAGTGTTAAACATTTTACAAAGAGAAGTGAAAGGGGCCAAAATTATTGGGGGGAGTAGGGGAGTTAAAAATCATATAGCAACAAAACATCCAAACTATAATTTTCAGTGCTGCCTAACCTGTAAGCAGTACAAGCAGTGCACATAACAGCAGGGTGCAATCCAAAGCCACTGGTCCTGGGCATAGCAATGTCCCTGAAACAATGAGAAGAGGTGACATAGCTGTAGCATTTCCTTTAGACTTCCATTTCAGAGAGGTATTTCGAGCAGCAGTGGCATCAGGCTCCTCCAGTTCAACTGCACGACACAATATTGGTTGGATAAAAAAAAAAGAAATGGGAAGCAATGTACTTGGTTGGAGTCCCACATCTGCCTTGCACTTAAATATCATTCAAAGTGCCAACAGCCATTTCTTTGGGATTTCTTTAAATAATAAAACCAACAAAATACCTTACCATGAACAAAACCAAAGTTTTCATTTAATTCATTTTCTAACAGATACAATGAAACAACAGAGAAAGAAATATAACCAATTTATTGCAGGAATGTGCATTATTGAAATCAGCTTGGGTGCAGCGGAAAGCAGGAGCATGAGCAGGCTGCTGTACAACAGAAAGCAAGCTGCAGACAGTGAGGCCATCAGCACAGTGCTCTCAATGACAAGGGATGTAGTCTCACAGTACCCAAACAAGAGGCACAAAGAAGGTTTGCTGAGAGTAACCAGCAACTTATGTGGCAGACTCAGGACCACAGCTTAAATGTGGTGCCCAAGCCAAAGAGCAAAGAGAGTTAGGTGAGCTCCTCACATCTTTTTTTCCACAACTTATGTTCACAGACGTTTGATGCAAGGTTTACATAGATAGGTGCACTATATCTTAGCTCACTGTTGTCAGTGGTGTTTACAGGAAGGTCACGGCATTTAAAGTCTGTTGGTGAGCTCAGGACTCTGAAAGGAACAACCACCCAGGATTTTCCCTCAATCTTATTGTGTACTGTATTAATTTTGCAACCAGGCTTTGTGCTGAGTGCTAAAGAAGCTGGGTAAAATGTTTCAATATTTGGTTGCCTTGGCAGGGTCCCTGCAATTTGTTCCAAACGTGATTAGTTTACTGAAGTTTGGGGGCTGCTGTGTAAATCTAACTTATTTTCTGCCCACTTGGCCCAGACCTCAGCAAAATAAGTTAACTCTGTCAGAAATATAGAATCATAGAATAGTTTGAGTGTTGGAAATGACCTTAAAGTTATCTAGTTCAAATCCCCCTGTTGTAGGCAGGGATGCCTCACCCTAGACCATGTTGCCCAAGTCTCAATGCAACCTAGCCTTAAACAGTGACAGGGATGGAACATTTACCACTTCTTTGGACAACCTGTTCCAGTGCCTCACCACCCTCACAGTAAAGAACTTCCTTATATCTATCCTGGTGAAAAGGAAAAGTTTCCTTGCTGAGAGATTATAGCCAGGCAAGAAATAAAAACAAAGAGGCAAAGTTCTCCCATCAATTATGACAATGAAGAATACTTTTTATGAATATGGACAGAAACCGGGATGAGACATGGGGAGAACATTGCCACCTCAGACTGTCCATGTTCCCCAAGCTGCTGGAGTGAATAGCTCCTTCCCAAACATAGTACATAGCTCTGCCTATTTCTTCTTTTGCTCCCAGCTGCACAGAGACTATTGAATGATGAAGCTGAGTTTTGAGACAATGTTTCCCCTCTCCAGTTTAATGACTGGTTTTGGTAAAACACCAGTGGGTAATTATGTGGTCTCTTAAGACAGCCAGATACTTTGCCCCTATCAGTGAGTAGAACACTTTGATTCCATTACAGAGAAGAAGTACTTTTATTAGACCAATAGATGTGGTTGGGGGAAAAAAAAAATCAAACAAGCATGGGTGATGCAGTAAAACTATCCATGCTTTCTGCTCCTCTGAATGTGTTAGTTCTTTTGTGCTAGGAGCTATGGAGATAAAATACCTCTGTTTGTTAGCTACTAAATGTTCTGAATTAATAAGAAAAACTCTCATCTTTAACAAATATTAAATGCCCCATAGAAATGTTGACTAAAATAATGTTTAGTGATCAGGAAGGTGATCATTAGAACCAACCAAAACAATTAAAAATAAATTTAAAAAAGAGGGAAAAAACCCTGCAGCACTGGGTAAAAAGATTACAGGGTATCTGCATATTTTTCTAGTTATTATCAATCTAAAAGGGGGGAAATTGTATTAGAGGTCAATGTGCTAGAATAACAATGCAAAGGTTACTGTTTCAGAAACACACAGAAAACTTTAAAAATGATCCAAAGCAACAAAAGAGAGGCAAATTAAAATCATGATTATAGGAGAAAGCAAACACACAGAGTCAAACTGAAGCCAGTATTTCAGCCTAATGTGTCCAGTTGTAGGTCACTGTAATTTGGTTTGCTTTTAGGGTATGTTTTTTCATTTGATACTGTAAACCAGTGGTATGCCACAGCCCATTGCCCTCTGAGGGGCAAATCCAACTTACCTCTTGGGATGCAAGAATTAGGGAATGCAGTACTTACTCATTCAAAAGCAGACAACGTAAAAGCCTGGTAATCTAGGCAGTGGTTCCTATAGATGGGCTGAATTCAAACAACACTGCATGGGGTTGAGCTGGGGAAAGGCAACCAAGGGTGTTTCCCCTAAGTGATTAAATGTTTTTCATTTTTGTTTCCCAATACTAATGTCAGTAATTAAGTGTTTTAAATTAAGTTAAATTCCACAAGTTGATCCTGTCTTATCTGGAACCATAGTTGGTGAGTGACTTCCCTGTCTTTATAACATTCATGAGTCACCTAACTCACTGTATGAGAATGATCCAGCATTCCAGACAGAGAGCTACAGCTTTTGCACATTCTTATTTTCTTTCTATGAAAGCCAAAGTAGGGAAGGGGTTACAAGGAAGATGATGTTTACATGCCTTTTTCTAGTTATAGAGGCAAATGTGAGCAATCAGTACTGTCCTGGATCCAGGATCACAACAAACACCTCCCTTACAAGCTAGGGAATATCCTGAGGATTAGGTTGTTGTTTGCTCTCTCTAGTTACTTTATAGACAGCAACAGTTTTGGTAAGATGAGCAGAAATTTGGTTTTCCCGCTAAAATATCTGTCTTTCCCATATGTCTGACCTCTCTTAATAAACACCAAACTGTGTTCTTATAGCTTACTAGGTAAATAAGAGATACTCTTTGGGTTTCTGTGAACACCCACAGTAATGAATTCCACAGTGCTTCTTGCAGCTGCAGCATGGCGCTGCATTGGGATGATGAGAGCCTCACTTTGCTCTCCCCTGGAAGCAAGCCCAGGCATGCAGACAGGGGATGTACTTGTAAGGGATCGCTGATACAGGCAACTTGGAAACTGCGGGGCATATTGCAGGATGCACTTACATTGAAATACAGGCACAGCCCTTCAGGCATAAGCACTAGCTACACCTGCATTGCATAAGTGAGGTAAAACTGCTGGATATTAAAATAATTTGAAGGCTATAGAACTCAAATTTTACTTGAACTCCTCCTTTTAGCCGGTAGAAAACATTTTTAAAGTGTTCTCGTCTTTTGTTGTGATTTGTTGGTTTTGTTTTTTTTCTTTTTTTAATCTGATCTCTTTTGCCCTACCATAGGTGATGTAACCCAGCACAAAGGTTCAATTTAAGAACTGTTTATGGCCCCCTTAATGAGGCCAAAACTACCAAAGAGATTGAAAATAATGGGCCAATAAGTATTTCAGGCTAAACAGCTATAGGGCATTTTTGCATATACAAGATTCTATGAGCTTAGAATTTTAAGTTAAGAACTTGATTCCAAAACCAAGTTGAAAGATAATTATTTTCTCAGTAATCAGTGTTTGTTAGGTTTTACTAATGCATTGTTTTGAGGTTTAGATTGAGACTTTCCTCAGCCTAGAACATCTGTTACAAGCAATTGAGATGAAATGAGATTTTCAATCTATTTTAATAAATTTATTTTTTTTTAAATGAAGACAAATGGAAAACTCTTGAGATTACCTAAATGATGTCTAGAATTATGACAGGGGAATAACAGCAAAGGTAGGACAAAATATTCACAGTATGTATGATTCAGACATTAGAGACCACAATTTAAATGCAGAGAGATATAGCACACAAAGAGTTCAAGCAGAGAATTTCACTTAGTGCAGTTGCCAAGTAAAGCCATCAAAGCAAATGGCTCAAATGAGTTTAAAAGAGAACTCTGCATGTCTGAGCAGGGAAGGAATCAAAGGATATAGTTACTAAGCAAGAAAATGGATGTGAGACAAACTTAAAGGGAATGGTTTATTGGGTCAGGTGTCCTTTCCTCTCTACAGCGGTGCCTCATGTCCTTCTTTCCTAATCTTTCATAAAAGGAGGATTGAAAACAGTCATCAGGAAAAGCCCTACAAAGACTATAATTAAAATGTACTGCAAATGTTTTAATCTGACTGACTGGTGTTTTGATTTTGGGCTTTTACATTAATGAGAGATACTATAAAGGCTGCGACAACCATTTCATCAAAGACAAAGGCTGAAAGAACAGCCCAAGACTAAGAGATTTCATTCCTAATAAAAACATCTTCAATGTGTGAACCAAGCAAATTTTGAATCCATGGGGAAGAATGAAAATTACATAGAATTGAAAGGTGGAACATAAGCACTATATTTTGGAGAAATTAGCCTAAACTACAAAAATCAGAAAGTAAAGTCTGAATTAGAATTCAGTCTACCTGAAGAAATACTAAGCATAGGTTGCAATACTAGATAACTAGATAACTAGATATCACTATATAATTTTTAATTTACATCCCAATCTGCATGTTATAATTACTTTCCCAAATCTCTTTTGGCAGATAAAAACAGAGCTATTAACAAAACTTCAATGTATCAGAATTTTTAGACTAAATAAATTTGCTCTATGATATTGCCTAGCAGTATTTCCTGAAAATGGCAAAAAACATAAATATGCTTCATTAAACAAAAAGAACTAGAAAAATTTGAGGTTTAAAATATTAGTGCTAAAGAATACTTTGTACCAACAATCCTTTTAATGGTTTGCTTTCAAAAATAAAACTGCAGTTTTATTTAATAGCTTGATTACATACTCCCTTATGTTTGGGCTGCTCTAAGTGCTTACTCATAAAGTGCATTAAAAACAAATTATTCAACCTTGGAATGTCTTCACAATGGGTAAGCTGTGTCTGTCGGTACTAAATTCAGTGTTTCTCATGTAATTAAGTGGAATTCGGGTATTCTGAAGTGATGAGGGTAATAAGAGAGGTCACTCCTTAGGCTGAAGATAACTGGGAAGCAGGATCTATCTTTTAGTTCATCAGATCATTTGTAGTTTTTTGCATTACCTTCTTTAGCCATAAATACCAGAGGTACAAGACTGGACATAATTGTATGGCTATTTGTGAACTGAGATGAATTTCTGAACTGTAAATAGTTTTTTCTGTCTCCTGTGTTGAGTTTTAGCAGTTGTAGGGATGAGACCACTGGATTGTGTGTCTTCCTTGCAGAACAGCTTTTGTGTGTGTGTCTATGCAGAGCATAGTTCTTTTCTGTTTTTAAAGTGCTGAATTTCAGAATATTGCTCTTTACTATCTCTAACTTGGATGGAATAGAGAGATAATCTAAACTCCAGATTAATTATGCAGCCATTCAATTGGGATCAGATAGGACAGTCAGACTGACAGACTGAGGATGTTTTCCTTTAGGAATGAAGTAGTATCTGTAGAAGACATCTTCTGAAAATAGAATTTTTTTTATCTCAGTGGAGGAAAAATCAAGCTGGTTAATAACCATGATATTGGCGTGGGGGGGGTGGAGGGAGTAGGGGGGTGGGGGAGTGTCGTTGGGGTTTTTTGTTTGCTTTTTGTTTTTTTCCCCAGCAAAAAGAAAAGGTTTCATTTATGGGATCTGCATGCAGAAGTTCGAAATAAGCCATGCAGGAGACTGAGGTGCTGATGTCAATTGCTATAGAGTGAGACAACTTTTAAAGTATATAGCTCTTTATTGAGTCTATCTAATGTTCAGGTTTATGAAAGATATACAGAGAAAGGTAATTTTGGTTTATGAGAATTTTTTGCAGTTTGCTTTTCCTCACAATGACAAAATTCTTCAAAGAAAACAGAACATCAGTTTTTCCCAATTGGATCCCCAGTCCACTTGACTGACAGTCCTCAATGTTGATAATGGGAGACTGATCTGTTAAAAAGCAGCAGAGATTAACCGGAAGAAAATAAAGTAGGTCTGACTGGCAGGTTACTAGCCCGTAATACCTTTGTCAAATTTGTCTCTGCAGACTGGTTTGATTTTTATGACACGGTACTCTCTATCAGAAAAATACTCTGAGAAAATGCAACCAGCTCTATCATGCAGACACAATGTGGTGAATCTTTCTATGGTAATTGTCCTGGGTTCAGCTACAGCAGTCATTTTTTTTCTCCCTCTTAGTAGCTGGTGCAGTGCTGTGTTTTTGACTTTCAGCCTGGGAACAACGCTGATAACACCGATGTTTTTAGTTGTTGCTAAGTAATGTTTACTCTGACCAAGGAGTTTCTCAGTCTCATGCTTTGCCAGGGAGGAGGGGAAGCCGGGAAGAAGCAGAGGCAGGACACCTGACCCAAACTGGCCAAAGGGGTATTCCATACCACAGCACGTCATGCCCAGTATAGAAACTGGGGGGAGTTACCCGGAAGGCCCAGATCGCTGCTCGGGTCAGGCTGGGTATCGGTCGGCGGGTGGTGAGCGGTTGTGTCCTTTCCCCTTGTTATTCCTCTTATCATTATTATTGGTAGCAGTAGTGGTTTGTATTACACCTTAGTTACTGGAGAGCTGTTATCTCAACCCGTGGGAGTTACATTCCTCTGATTCTCCTCCCCATCCCTCCGAGAGCAGGGGAAGGAAGGAAAAGGTGGTGGGGAGTGAGCGAGCGGCTGCATGGTTCCAAGTTGCTGGCTGGGCTTGAACCACGACAGTGATTTAAGACAGTAATTTATGATACATGTAGGAAAGTAGAAGAAAAGCATACTTAGAGCACTCCAGTCACAGTCTAGTGTAATCTCTTAAACTGCCAGCAGTAGTAGTTTGTGCTGGTGTGCCAGAATGAAGCAGATGAAACATGCTCACAGTCTCCCTTTTGCCAGCTCTGCAAATGCATGAGGCAGGCAGCAGAGCAGTGGTAATATCTTAAGTAGCTACAGCAATCTGCTTTACCAAGCATGAATGAGAGTCTTTAGCTCATAGGCAGGCTCTGTATTTTTGCTGTTGGAAGTATGCAATTCTGTGTACAATAGCTGATGAGTGGAGAGCAGAAATGCATTTTTTTTATTAACTTCTTGGTGTGAGAGTAGAATAAGACCACAATATTTTGCCTATTTTCTTTTTGGATTTGAGGTAAGTTTGAAACTCTGCCTCTACACGTACTCTGAGTTAGTGATGTACTAATTCCCTGTTCTGCCTAAAAGTCTTCTAATCCAGATGATCTGATCTTTTGTAAATATAACTTGAATCAAGAGAACCCTTGGATTTCATATGCTTGCATAAAACAGTGCAATGTGTTACTTGCTTTTATATCTCAACCAGAGAGAAATACTGAATAAAATCTAACAAGGTGCTTTACCACAAAGTAAAAGCAAATATATATTTTTGTCAGTGAATAAATTAATCTTCACAGATTTTTATTTCCTAAATAAGGTCTTTAGTTCAAATCCAAAATGTAAATGTAGATGAATATATTAAAAACTATCTGTGTTCTGTGTGGAAGACTCAAATTTCTTTCAGTTCTTTATGAGTTCACTTGTAAGTTTAAAATACGGGACTTTTTATTTTTTCATATGTGTTGTCTCATAATTCCCTTCTTCAGTGTCTAACTCAAAGATATAATGTAAACAAACATTATCACTCAGGTTTCTAAGGGTAAAGCTTAGAGATATGCAAGCAGATCTGTTTTGCTAACTGTTATTATGAAGCTTTATGATGTTACACATTCAGCCCAAATAGGCTAGTTGAAGTTATATTGAGTTTCTAATACTGATGACAAAATATGACACTAACATTAAGGAAAATACCTTGTCAGTTTATACCATTGTGACAGGTTGACCCTGGCTGGAGTCCAGGTGCCCATAAAAGCTGCTCTATCAGTCCCTTCCTAACCTATATAGGGGAGAGAAAGTACAGTGGAAGGCTCATGAGTCAAGATAAGGAATTGGGAGAGATCAGTGACCATTACCATCATGGGCGAAACAGACTCATTTTGGGGAGATTAGTTGAATTTATTACCAATCAAATCAGAGTATGATTATGAGGAATAAAACCAAATCTTAAAAACCTTCCCCCCGCACCTCCCTACTTCCCAGGTTTAACTTTACACCTGAATTTCTCTATCTCATCTTCCCAAGCAGTACAGGTGGAAGGGGAATGGAGGTTGTGGTCAGTACATCACACATTTGCTGCTCCTTCCTCTTCAGGGATGGGACTCCTCATGCTCTTCCCCTGCTCCAGAATGGGGTACCTCTCACAGAAGACAGCCCTCCACAACCTTCTCCAACACAAGACCTTCCCACAGGCTGCAGTTCTTAACAAACTTCTCCAGTGTGGGTCCCAATACAACGTAAATATAATATGATATCTCTAGGGAAAAGATCAGTTTTCATTTCATTTTCTTCCAAGCTCATATTATTTGCTACTCCTGATAACACTCTAAAGGTATTTTGAATCCCTGTGGCTGTGATTTTCTTCTGCAATGCATTCAAAGCTCAGACAAGCTGATGCAATTAAACAAAGATCTGAAGCTGTCAGTATAGAAAGAAGTAGAACAGACTTTTTGTATAATTATTGTACATCTGAAGCTGTACAGCCTGCAATGTAAGAATATTTTTTCTTTAATATGATCATTTTGCTGAGGAGAAAGTTCTGCATAGCTCTGTGAGATTCAGTGCATTCAAAAAAATATAGGAACTAGATGGATACTTTAGGTCTGGTACTTTTGTGTTGTTCTATACCCAACAGGAAACAACTTTGTTACTTGTTCTATAAAGATTAGTTGCAGACATTTTAAATCATCTGTAAGTGTAGGGTCTGTAAGGTTATTCCTCTCCTGTTTTTGTACTACCACTACAGAGTGGATGGAAGAACAAAGAGGATAGAAGGAAAGAAAAAAAAGGAGATCAAAGGAAAAATGAAAGTATACATTTCCAAATATATCGGAAACATGCTGCTTTTCTTCTCCGCATTATAATTAAAGATCTGGGATACTACACATCCCACTTGAGGATGCATGGGAGAAATATTATCATAGTCAATATGATGAGGAATATTTATGAAAAACATAGGGTCATGATAGAGCATCTGCAGGCCTTAGGCTGTCTAATATTCATCATTGCTGTCTTCATCAGAAAGCAGTGTGACATGTTTGTAGACTGAAACAGTGGCACTGAGGACCCAAGACCTGTAGATTTGGGAGAATTAAAGGAGACTGGCCGTAGCCTGGTCTCGTGCACTGGACACCCATCAGCAGCTGCAGTATGTTACATGAGCTCCTGGAGCACAGCTTCCAGTTAGTTTAAGCAGAAAGGAATACAGCTTGTGTGCTTAAATATCCCCATAGGATGGGAGCCAAACCAACTGGGGGACTTTTTAGTGCTGCTCCACTTTAAAACAATAATGTCCCTTACCAGTGCCCAGTGCTGTGAGGCAAGCTGATGAACCTTGATGAACTTGCCTGCAATTAAGATGGAATACGGGTGTTCAGATTGGGTCACATCAAAGGTTTGGTTAACCCAGCAGTATGCCTGTGAAAGTGACCACAACAATCATGATTCATTGATATACTCTTCTGTAGGTGACAGAGAATCTAGCATTTCACTGCCTGCAATGGACATTTGTACCATAAATGTCTCTAATTGCTTCCTAGACTGCTGTGAACTCTTGATATTCACAGTAGCCTCTGGCAATAAATTTCAGAGTTGGAGTGTTGGGTGAAATAATGACACCTTTTTTACTTTAAACTTGTCATACAGTAATGATTTAATCTGAAGCTTCCTGGATAAAAAACAGCCAACAATCATTTTTACATGCATTCTCATGGTTACAGAGATCCCTATCATGTTCCCCCTCAGCTGTTTCTTTTCAGATGTAAAGATCCTAGTCTGTTCATCAATGTCCTCTTGAAGAGAAGCCAATCCATAACACTGATTTACCTCTGACATCCTTCTCTAAACCCCTTTTTTTTTCTCTGTATCCTTGAATTATGGAGATCAGAGCTGCCCTAAACAATGTGTGAAGATTTATGTTTTTTGGTTTGTCCTCTGCTAGTTCTGTAGGAATTCCTAATATCTATATGCTTCTTTGACTGCAACTACTAATTTTTTCTCTACATAGGCAGATTTCTATATTTATTAAAATTGAACTTCATTAGCCATTTTATCACCCAGGTGATAAAATGTTTAGTGTAACAAAATGTTTGACAACCATTTCCAGTTGTGAGTGCCCTGAAGGGTTGGTACCAGTAACCATAGCCTTTGCTTTTGTCACCTTGATCTCAAAAGTCAGAACCTGACTTGAGCCTTACTCAAAGAATATATTGCATAAACGCCTTTCCAATGATGTTTCAGTGAACTCTGTGTTAATTACTCTCACTGGTATTTTATACTATTTCTTAAAAGAATTTGTTAATGTTAGATGTACCATCTTTATAGACATCCTCTAGTTTGGACAGTACAGGACAGTGATAACACTATTTTAATATTCTTTCTTTAGAACAGCTTTTTCTTTGTAAGCTATAATCACATTATCTCCTTTCAAGATAAACACTTCCAATACTCTTGGCCTTTTGTTCAGAGATTTTTTTTTTCACACACAATTTCTGGCACAGAAAGAAAATTACAAGCTCAGCCACATTTACTGCAGTTTGTCATTGTTATTGCTTTCAGACCAACTTCTTTGAGTGAGAAATTAGAAGGGCAGCTTCACAGCAATAGCTGCACAAATCAGAGATCTTCAGTTCTGACAGTTCTAGGGGCTGAAATTAATGCACATTGAACTACATCATTAAATGCTGTAAATGGACATGTCTCCATTGAAAGCAAAGAGATGTATCTGACACCATAAGACTGTCTGACTCATGTAGATGGAATGTCAGATGTCACAAGACTCAGCTAAGAAATAGCTTGAGTTGAATATACTTGAGACAATATGGTAATTTTAACTAAAAATGTAAATTCATTTAAAAATAGTTTTGGGAAATGTCAATTTCCAGTTGATTGTGAGGTAGTTGTCAACTCTGAATCTTAAATTATTATGAAATGGAGACAAACCATCACAGATACATTTTTATTTTATATGGGCACTAGCTATATGAAATGTGTGTGGACTGTGGTTTGCATCCTGAGAAAGGATGTGGCATTTATAATCCAGGGCATCATGACAAATCAGTTCTCAGAGCTTTCAGAACACTCTTGATGAATCCCTATGGGTATCAATCATACTTCACCACTGGAAGCTAAGTGTGCAGTTACATAAGGCATTGCTGTTCAGACTCCATAAAATGATTATGTATTCTTGTTTAAATTGCTCTGATTAAAAGCTACATATAGAGTGGAAAGAGTTTACATTAATTTATCAGCCAGTTAATTTGCTATCAAAAAAAAAAAATGTGGGCATATCTCATTCCTAATTTGGGGACCTTTTATATTTGGTTATGTGTCATGGAATAAACATGATGCTGCAGCAGTGTCCTTTGTGCCATTGGTCTAACATCTCGTAGAGCCTCTGGGAGGGCAACATAAAGAATAAACAGATGCTGCCAAAAATAATACGTTCTAGACATAAAAGAAAGTAGCTGTAGTTACATATACTTAGCTTCCTTTATCAGTCAGGATGTCTCCTGATGGATGGTAGGTAGGTAGGTAAGTAGGTAGACTGACATTACTAAAAAGGTAAGGAGGAACTGTGACTCTGTGGCTGCTGACAACTAGCTACCAAGCAAGTGTGCATTTTCCTGTTTCCAGTGCCTCCTGTGATTGAATTTTATGTATTTATTTATTTCTGTTGTTTCTTACTGCTTGGCTGCATTACTCTAATGCTGATGTACCCATGTTCTCTTTATACTCATTGTAGTTGACATATGTTTATTTCCATTGGGTGTCTGATATTCTCTCCTGGTTTGTTGCTAATTTTCTGATATTTCTTTCTAACTGTACTACATTTTCCCAGCATATT
Organism: Nestor notabilis; assembly: GCF_000696875.1. Taxonomy (NCBI): domain Eukaryota; kingdom Metazoa; phylum Chordata; class Aves; order Psittaciformes; family Psittacidae; genus Nestor; species Nestor notabilis. The sequence goes on from NW_009925044.1 coordinate 26,493, forward strand.
TATCCTGACACTACAATTTTCTTGGGTCTTTAAATAAATAAATTCCAATATTTCTTTTGGTACTATTTTGCTTTATTATATGCCTCTGTTTCAGATAACACCCTGGTGGACTGTTGGGAAAAATCCTTTTGGCCTAGAGTATACACTTTTTAAATTCCTACAGGAAGTGATCATGTATCCCTTCTGATGTCATTTGACTTATTTAGCTCTTTCAATATTTCTTCATAAGTCAGACTTTCCATTGATCTAATAATTTTTTTTACTTGTATCCCAAATCCTTCTCAGAGCTGGGTGAAGTTTTACTTGCAATGAAGAGAAATGTTTACCTTCCCACTTTTTGCATTATGGTGTTTGATTACTTTAATCTTTTTCTTTTTTTTTTTTTCCCCACTGTATTACATTGCACCTTCATCCCTAGTCTTTTGTAAATTTGGGGATTAAGTCCTTCCAAATACTTCCCTTTACATTAGAAGCCTATATTCTGATTTTTTATTTTCTCCTGTAATGGAGAAAATGAAAGGAGAAAAGTATGGTATTGTCACAGATTCTTGTTGGGTTTGGAACTCTTATTAAAAACTCAGTCACATTTGTTATAACTCTGCTGACAAATGAAATACGAATGTCATCCTTATGGATATTAAACCAATAGCAAAGTGTCTTGACTGAAATTAGGTCAAGTTATGCTCACAAAACCAGAGTGTTCCAGTATTCCTTCAGGTATCAGGCTTCCACCATATGTAAAATGTATATATCATATATATGTATCGTATTAATCTTTATATAGAGAGATATACATATATACATGCACACACACATGCACAAACTTACATCATATATGGACTAAAACCTTCCACGTCTTGAGAACAGTCTTTTTGTCATTGTCGTTTACATCAATTGATGTAAATTGCTTTGGCTTCATCTCTGACCTGATACCTCCAGAAAAGAGGCAGAGTGTCTGAACAGCACTGGCCAGCAGGTAATGCGTGACACTAATGTATTCACTGACTGTTCTACATGAAAAGGATTAACCTCCCTGAGCAACATCAGAGCTACTGGCATCTGCTGGTTTAAAAACAGGTTAGACAGGCAAAATACTTTTAAACTACATACACATACCAATGGCTTCTGTGTGACTTTTTATGTCTTTGAAGTTCAGAGCAGTCTCAAAGTTCATGAAACCAGTCACACCAATTTTAAATTAGGTGATTTTTCTTTTATCTTGGGGCAGAAAAAGACAAACAAACAAACAAACGAAAAGAAACAAAACACCAGAGTACAGTTCCCTAGTCGTATACTATAGCACTGAAACAAACACATTTTATAAAATGAAAGCCATTCTAAAGAATTCCCTTGAGGAGATAACAGCCACACAAGGCAGCTATTACTTCTACTCACAATTGCATCAATCTTTGATCTTTATTGTTACGGTATTATTTCTATTCTGGTGCTATAAAAATGTTCCTTGTGGATTTTCCTTAAATAACAAATGTGACTACCGTAAAACTGCTTGGAAAAAGAGACAGTGGCAGATCAGTGCTACAAATAAAAGCTAAGGAGCCCCTTTATTTAATTTCATCTAGAAATGACTGTGAGATTGCTATCTATCTTGAGAGAAGACCAAAAATTAAGTTTTCGCAATTTCTTTTTTCCATGACAATCTGTACCATGCAGAATAGATTTTATGCCAATTGCTGTTCGAATTACACCTTTCATACTGAGAATTGGAACTGTGATAGAATTTTAATTTCCAAATACATCATATAAAATATCACTGGCCTGGGTTATCTGACATTTCAATTAATCTGTATTTTAAGTTTTGATATATTAATAATTAATTTTTCTGAAGCTTTCAGACTCTATAAAGAAGGGTAAAATTAGTATGCAGAAGAAGAGAAGGGGTTTCTGCTTTAGCTAATATTAAAATTAGAATAAAAATATTCAGAAAATTAACAAAAAGATGGTAAAAAATAATACAGAAGAAGATGAAATTCTTACTGTCCAGCCCTCTTATAGTTTATTGCAAAGTAGACACAGGAATGTTTGAACCAATCTTCTTTATATTTCATTCATTAATTTCATATTAATTTTAGGAAAGAGAAAACAAAAATCATATGCATTCAAAAAGCATATCTTAATAACTTTCTGCTACATAACTTTTGTATTGTTCCTATTGATTTCTTCATATTTACAAATATTTTACAAGTCACAAATTATTTTGTGTATTTCTTAATTTATGTGAACTTAATGTTTCTGAGAGAATTGGAAATTAATGTGCCACTTTTTTGTTCATTATTCCCTGGATAATGTAAAAATTGTTTGAAAGAGGAAAAAGTGAAAGCCTTGTGAATCTGGCACCAATGTACAGCTGTAACTTCCCTTATCACGATAAGTTTGGAATACAAAGTGAAATGATAACTTTAAATATTCATTCTACTACTGGATGCATGTACAGCATAGAATGCAATAGGAACTTTAATGCAAGCCTTGTTTGTAGTCACTCATGGACTTGTTTAACACATGGAAGTTCTTATCACTATGAAATCTCACACATAAAATGCCTTCAACTACATAAGCAGAAAAGTCTGGTGTGAACTCAGCGAGGTTTTATATTAATTTTCCTCTGTTCCACTCCCACTGAAAATACAAAGACAAAAAAGATGAGAACAGATTATATAAATTTCACACTCCATTATTTCTCCGGAGTTGCCTGATTCAGTCATGTTATTTAACTTCATTGAGAGGAACATCAAATAGCTGAAAGTTGAGTTGTGGTCCCATGCAACAATGGATGGATCTAGGACATTATGGTTAATGATACATAGATGAACAAATACGGAATATCCTGTTCTCAGTCTTCTTTTCATGGTGTCTGGAAAGGCACATTTGCCCTGAAAGATCCCTGAAATCTCATTTAATATTATACCATTCTCTTTTCCATTAATAGAAGGGAATCAATCTCTAAAGTCTTCCCTATGCCTATTTTATTACTATATAGCTGTTCCAGTAGTAGGTTCTTCATTTATGAGTGAAGAGTAATCTCTGCCAACATTCAGAGAGATAATTTGGGCCTATATAAGTCTCCAAATGATGATCCAACTCCATAAAACCAGTGTGAACAGTGATATTCTAACTACTTTAATAAAGAAGTAATTTCTTACAAAGTTCAAAGAGCTGCCAAATGGTGGACAGTCAAGGATGTAGTGTTTGGCCTACATTATTTTAAATGTTGGTGGAGAACATTTTTTTTCTCTTCCCAACACTTATCCCCTCTCTCACTGCACTAAAGTGAATAGATCCCTCTTCTCAAACTGGAGCTTGTTATTAGTTTTGGCTCATAACAGCCTCTCTCTTAGCAGTTCACTTTGATCTGTGTGGCTCAGACTCATTATCTAGTCATTGAAGTAAATAAACCTGGATTCCTCCCATATTCAGAGTGCAAAACTGCAGGATGTTGCTGTAACGTTAGGCATAATGGTACAGAATTATTGTTGTAATATTTCAGAAATGTGCTACAGACATGCCACAGTCAGGACAAACCACCTAACTGAGATGCAGAAAAAGAGAAGAACAGATGCAAAAAGTTCAACTGTAAATGTTAAAAGGACTTTTTTTTTCTTTTTAAAGGCGTAAAACTAGAAAAAAGCTGAAGTGGCAGACTGAAAAAAAATACAAAGCTTCCTCCTTGACTTTTTGCATTAAGCATTTGAAAAGTTAATTAACTAAAAGCATATAGGAAAAACATTTAAACTTGAATTACCATATTTTATGTCTATAAAGAGAGATTCCACCTTGCATATGTTGGATAAAATTTACAACAATCCTCAGTCACTGTATTTTCTATTTAAGAGCAGAGAAGCAGAGGATCTAGTTTTACACTTGTGCTTATTGCCACAATCTGGAATTGAGCTTGAGATCCAGCATAAGAATTGCAAACAGTGTCTGTAATAGTTACATCTGCAAAAATTGAAGTTTCATTTAAGCCAGGAGGAAAATACATCCCCTTAAAAAAACAAAAGTTGTGTGTGTATATATATATGCATGTCATAAGAATGTCCCAACTTACCATGTCCTTCCATGACCGTCTAGATATTCAAAGTTTAAATATATCTAAAAGAAAGTAAAATATTTGGGTAAGTTGATATAAATGCTACCTAAAAAATAGATAATAGCCGTTATCTCATTTTAAAACTTTCATCTAGATTTTCTAAAGCCTTCTTTTACCAATCATTTTGCACTACACCAGCTCTGTGCTTTGCTTGAGAAATTCTACACTTGATACGCAATATAGCATAAAGTTTCAGTGGTTTAGAGAGGGATGCATCATCTTTCTGAGCAAACCTACTTATAGCTGCACATCTGATATACACGTAGGTTTGGTTTTCATTTTCCAAAACCTATCACAGGAACAGAAATGGACAGTTGTGATAGACAGACATGCAACATAAAGCCTCAGACACTATGTGAGGAGATGTTATCTCCCTGTAAGAGATACCTGAGCAGTTTGTCTGTTTTACACTTCAGCAACGCTTCTGTATATCTTGTCATACTAATAAAGTATCACTGAATGTGATTGACGTCACATACATAGCTGCAAAAGGACAGTGAGAATAAAATCTTCACTTACTCAACCTTACAGCCTGCAACTTGAAAATGCAGTAATTTGAAGCAGTAGGAAACAGCACACTTTCCAGAATGAGACTATGACATTCAGATTCAGAGCAACTTACTGATAGTCAGAATGAAATTTTTCTTTGTATGAGGACCAGCTTATGGTCATACCCTCTGGGTCTTTGTAATATATCTCTGGTAAAATGATGTAAAGAAACTAGGACAAATGAACATCCCACCATCCCATATATACATATGTATATACACATATAAGAACCAGAGTGAGGTAAAACAGTGCACAAAAAAAGGGAACGTGATTTTTAGAAAGGTTATGAAGCCAAAATTTTTAAAGCTTATTAAGTAGGAAATTCCACATGAGAGGACTAATTCCCAAGAGGATTGAAAAGTTCGCAAAAAAGTGCCAAAATTAGTTGGCTCATAGGGAAGGAAACTGGTATATGGTGAGATACTAATGTTTTCTATTCTAACTTATTCTATGATTTGAAACTAGCTTAGAAAGACTTCTTCTAATTCTCCCTTTAATTCCCAGTATGCTTTTCTGAGCCACAAGAGGCTTGAAAAAGTGTGATCTGCTTTGACAAAAATAGCAAACTACTTCTTCACGGCTTTTTCATTTTTTTACTTTCATTTTAATGTATTTTGCAAGATATGAATACAATAACTTAATAAAAAGCAAAAGTCAATAATCTTTTTCTATTCATGTAATGTCACTCATAACTTTAAAAATTAGGAAATCCTAATGATTGAGTTGGAATTCACAGATTCATGTAACAAGAAACAACATGATAGTATTCATATTTCCTGGCAGACAGCTATTAACAAAAGACATTTGTCAAATTATATCAAATACATATTACCATTGTATTAAAAATTATGCTCAGAGAAAACATTGGAACTTGATTATTTTGAACAAAATAAATAGCACAACTGAGACAACATTGCACAGGCATGTACCTTTGAGCAGTTGAAGATTTTTTTAGAGAATGTCCTGAAAAAAGTAACTGTTCCCAGGTCCGTTATCTTGCTGCAGAGATCTGTTGCAAAAAGCACATGTGGCTCTGCTACCAATATGGAATCTTACCTTAAGCTTAATTTTTTATACAGACAGAAGGAAGCTGCCCAGAAAGGCAACAGAGTACATGCCTAGATCATTGCACTGAATGCTGCAACTTCCCTTCCTGCGAAAGGGAAAAGTTTTTATAGTGATTTACTGTGGTATCTAAATTAGGTGTCTAATGGTCTTAACAGTGAGTGGAGTAGACTGCAGTGGACTGGAAGAGGCCTCTGCAGGAGGAAGCAGCTTCAACTTACTAGTTCGAACACATCCATTGGGTATCTGAACTTGATGCTCCACCTTACCTTTGCTGTGTTTGTCAAAGAAGCAGAATTGGAGACGAGACGTTAGATTGATTTAAATCTTCATTTACCTTGATCTAGGTTTCAGCCTGTAGCCTGCAATGATTTAATGGCTACTATTTCAGCCATGCACTCATTGACAAGTGCACATGACTTCTAAATATCCTCTAAAATTTCTTATCCAACTACTGTGTCTCACAATAGGCTAAAGAGGGAATCCTGTAAAGTTTAGCCATTCTTTTAGTGTCATCTTTACAGCTTCTAGCACAGCAGCAGACAATCAACATAGACTAGAGCCTTCAAGCCCTTCATTATGAAATGATCTAATTTGGTAACAATCTAGGTTTATCAATTCAAAATTCATTATCAGTTGGCTTGATTTCTGACATAACTGCCCAATAAGCAGCTGACTGTTTACATGTGCTACATTTTGAAACCATAATTAGTACTTTATCATTGTGAACTAGTTTATCACCACATCATTTTACAAATAAAAAATCCAGTTTTCATTGGATTAAGAAAAATACAATGGAATATTTAAGAAATTCATAATTTTCAAGAGAATATAAAACATTAACAGAGCTTAAATGTGACAAAATATTGCCAGTTATATTTTTAAATGAATTAGATGGCATTACATTTTTTTTAATCTAATTAAATAATGGAATTATACTGACTTTCAAAATCTGCTTATTGTATACTTTATTAGTATACTACTGGTTTTTAGGATTGTATTGTTTATACTCCTATTAAATTACAGATAAATATGTTAAACAGGAAAAGAAGATTTAGCAAATGTTTAATAGGTATGAATATTACAGTAGAATAATAAATGGCATATATATTACTTATCACCATGACACAGAAGAGTTTAGAATAGTTTTTATAAATTTGCTTAAAACATGCATCTGTACATAATTATAATACCTGTGGAAAATTTTAACATTCTCTACTTGAAATTTATTAAAAGCAGGATATAAGCACTGCATTTCACAGCGTACGTATACATATGTAATATTATAAAGTACAAGTACACTTTTCTATTTATATTCAAAAGCACTCTGATGAATGGAAATATTTTAATTCTCTTCCTGTCAGATTTCATACTACTGTTATGCATAACTGCTCTTCCACCTCTATAGCCCTGATTTGTTCACGTTCTTTTTCCCCTTAATACAAGACGTGTTATAGCTCAGTCGTGGTTTAAGCCCAGCTGGTAGCTCAGAACCACATAGCCTCTCACTCACTTGTCCTCCTTCTTCCCCTTGGTTCCTGGCAGGACGCAGAGGAAAATCAAAAGAACGTAAAACCCATGAATTGAGATAAGAACAGTCCAATAACTGAAGTATAATGCAAAACTACTACTACTACCACCAGTAATAATAATGATAAGTGAAATAACAAGGGGAGACAATATAAACCTAAAAGGGGAGAGGGAAAAAAACAATAAACACAAGCAATGCACAGTACAATTGCTCACCACCAGCTGACCAATACCCAGCCTGACCCAAGCAACGTTCTGGGCCTTCTGGGTAATTTCCCCTAGTTTATATACTGGGCATGACATGCTGTGGTATGTACTACTCCTTTGGCTATTTTAGGTCAGGTGTCCTGTCTCTGCTTCTGCCCAGCTTTTTGCGCACCTCCTCACTGGCAGAGCATGAGACTGATATAAGTCCTTGATTGGAGTAAGCACTACTTAGCAACAACTAAAAACATCAGTGTGTTATCAACATTATTCTCAGACTAAAGCCAAAACACAGCACTGCACCAGCTACTAAGAAGAAGAAAAATAACAGTTACATCTGAACCCAGGACAGTCTCATATAGTCAGGAAGTGTTTTATCCGTTTCTGAAAGAACTGAGAAACTACAGAGACTAAACTGTCAGCAAAATATATGAATTATACACATTCTATGTTACTTTTGTGTCAAATAGGCTTTTTGCCTTATGCTATCCTTGTTAAAGCAATGAGCCAAATAACAGAAAAAAAATGGCTATACTGAACAGCCTGAGCATCTTTAACTGGGAACTTCTGTCTTGGATGTAATTTCAAATAGTTTAAACCAACATAAACTGGTACTGCTGCTGCCATCCTTGGACCCTTGTCTTGTCCTCTGTACTTTGCCAGCATTAATCATCATCTGATCTTACTATGATTCAGTATAAGCAGTTAAACCAACAGAAAACCACTCATTGTTTTTTCTTGTACAGGTTCAAAGAAATTAATTTTCAGATCTGGAGTAATATTTGGCTTTCTCTGTGCAACCTGAAACCCAAAATATCAGAAATCACTTCCTCTACCGTGTACCCGCCTATATCACCTTTTGACTTTTAGTCATTTATACATCTGATCTGGTCTTCACAGACACAAGTCACTGTTTCTGGGACTACCTAAAACAGCCTGGAAACAATAATTTCTGGTGTAAAATGAAGGTGTATGATCAGCAGCTGAGGTTACTATACAATTACAACCACGTGATTCTGCATATTATATTTGGGGTACAATTTGTTTGCTCAGACATAGGTAACTAGTGTCAGCAACAACCTTGTTATATATTCCTTAAGACATCCATGCAGGTTTGCAGTTATGACACAGGCCTGTGAGAGCCATTCAATCCCTCTGAAATAGCATGAAGTCTAAAATGGTTGTAGACACCAAAGTTTAGCAAATAAATTCTACCATATGTGTCTTATTGTATATGGAGTGTAGTTGACAGTGCTGATGAGAATCATGACCCACTCTTCCCCCAAAATCATGGCAACTGCAAACCATAAAATGATGAAAATATTGGCCATTAACTAAATACTCTGAAACTAGTAAATTCAGTATTGACAGGTAACAGAAGTTGAAAAGAATAATCAGTGTAACAATCCACATACAAAAGTGAAATTCTAGCAATGATCTAACACTGGATGTTCTCATATTCTCTTCCAGGCACTAGAGAGCATCCAGGACAAGGCTAGAAATGTTAGACAATCCACATTTACCTGCACTCCAGAGGTAAGAAAATAGAAAATTCCTCACTAAATGTGGTAAAAAATTTTGAAACCCACTAAATCAAAGGAAGCAAGTACCAAAGGCCACTGTACACAGGTAAGCATATTTGGTTCTGAATATTCAAGTCATATCATGCAAAGACAAACTACAAGTTACAGTTAGTGACAGAAATGAGATCTCTACAGGCAAGAAACTCAAGACAGCAGGGTAAAAGGAACTAGGGGTATTCAGGAAAATGTCTGAGCCATTGTTTGGTTTACAAAGAACACTCAGAAGAAGCAACAGCATAAACTGAAAGTACCACAAACAGCAAAAGATAAGTACATCTCTCAGTGAAGTGAGGGTGTCAGCACAAGGTGACAGCTGAAGATCAATCTTTTGAAGGATTTTGGTGGCAGTAAAGGCCACATATTCATAGGAAGCTAAATTCTACAAAGCTCTGGTCCTACCAAGCAATGCGGTCACAAGTAAGCGTTCATACTCATTGTCCCATATTAGTAGAACTTTTTAGAAGCAGGTGGATATTAAGGCAAGAGCCATGAAAAGTTTGTCTGTGTGCGCTTTGCTGGAATAGTAAAAACAGTTCTTCCTTTTTGTGAAAAATTTTTTCTTTTAAGAGAATACAGTTTTAAAAATATTCAGCAAGACTGAAGTGCTAAAATAGCCATCTAACTGTTTGGCTGCACAAGCCTCTACAAGTCTACAAGTCTTACACAGGTAACTGCATTGCTGCACATTACAGTTTCTGAAACCAGGCTAGATACTGGTGCTTAAGCAAAATTAATACTGCTTGTTGTTTTCTTGTGATATTACACAGCATCAGCAACATGCAGTGATCATTAAATTTGCCATTGTCAAAACTAAACTCCTTTTCCTATCCCTCACCCCCCCCAAACCAAATAAAACATAACTCCATGAGTTACAAACATGCAAAATGAGGCAAATGCCCATTTTCACATCCTTAATGCCATAACATTTCTTGAAAGTTTTAGTAGTTTTCATTCAACGTAGTTCTTTCTATCACTGAGATTGGAGATGCACACCAGTTCCTGTAACCCATTTATAATTTTTTTACAGTCAACTGCCCTCATTTCCTTCCTTCCTACTTAAACTAGCATTTCTAAATACTTCTGAGAGAGGTCCTTGGTTTACAAGGGATTGTGAGTGCAGTGGGGAGGAATAGCTGTGGGGCCTGAAACATGCAGAATTTGACAGGTAATGCAAAGCCAAAATGCATACCCTTGAAGCACTGCCACCATCCAACATTGTTATGCTCCAGTTTAATGCTCTGGGACTGTTCTTGGAAGAGCTTCTTTGAGCAAAAATGAGCATTATATTGAATTCTGACCTTTTTTGGTCTTAGAAATTGTATTAATTGAAACTACTATTTTAATCCACAGCCATGATTCCTGATTTTGTGAAAATAAATTTTAGCCTATGCATATCTAAACACCACCTTCTGAAATTGTTGTGTATCTACCTTTTCACCTTATAAGTGAGTCTTTTCTGGGTTATGCTGCTATTAATGAAGGCTTATTCTTCTGAAAGATCTGGAGTCACCCTGATAAAACTCAGGGTACTGTAAACACAAATTCTTTCTCTGATGGTTGGCTAACTGACCATAACAAAGACAAAAAGTATGCAGAACCATTATTTTGATCCTCCTAGGTACCTTGCAGAGTTAAAAATGTAACTGAAAACCTAGACATTTTTTCTAATAGCTTATACATTCCTTCTCTGAAGCTTTCAGCAAGCCTGTCTCACAGCAGAAATAAGACTGGTTTAGAACATGATATTAGAAGCTGTTTCAAAAAAAAAAAAAAGTTTCCCTAATTTCACTGAGTAATTACATATATGAATAATAGGTCATCTTATTAGACTGATTGCCTGCAACAGCTATGCTTGAGATTATTTTGTTTCTTTTAGGAAATCTCAGATATAAACAGTAAGACATACACTCTCTTTTCCATTTCCTTCAACTGCATTGCAGCAGAGGCTATAAGCCAGGTTTTGCAAGCCTTGTCTTGGTGATAGAATTAATCACTACACTATAACTCTTCCTGTGTCACAGAAATACTAAATGTGAGGCCACCCTCTCATTCATTGTGGTTTATTGACACTTTATATTTACTCATATGACATCTAAGAGCCTTTTTAGATAGACATGGTAACTGTCATTTACCACTTCATGTTAATAATATGGCAAAGGGCAAGTCTGAAGTCATAAGGTAAATTTAGTTTCCTTCACCTGGTCCATGTCAGTGACTTGGATCAGCTAACAGTCCCAGTCAGGACATGGGCAAATAAAAGCAAAGGCAGGTGTTTATTGTGCTGAACTTAACTGTAATTAGAAGTTTAAACATTAAAACAAAAAAGTCTCTTTGCATGATAGACTTTTTAAGCTATGATTTAATTTTATCTCTTTTGATTCCCTGTCACAGCTGAAAGACTTTGTCAGCATGGGTAGGAAGAGGAGGACTGCAGGGATGAACTAGAGCTACAGCAATATGATATCATTCTGGATCCTCATGATCACTGTGAGAAATGGCAGTTTTCAATGTGCTTCAGAGGGGAACTAAACTAGAGGTGCTATTTCTAGAGTTGTTTTTGCCTGTTACCCACGTGCTTTCATTAATTAAAAAGGGGCTATCCATTCTACAGGAGAATTAAGTCTTGCTTAGCTCTTCCTGGAAAACTCACTAGTAACAAAAAAGCACGTTAATGTTTGGCGAGTTTTCAGATGCCAGCCACCTGCATAGCTTCTGGTTTATTGTGTAAATTTCAGACATGGATATACTCTTGACAAAAAACAACGGTCCTATCAAATAGATTACAACAAAGCTCAATGGTTTGAAATTTGGATCCCAGTGTGGTATTGTTACATTAAGCTGTATTTGAAGAGTGCTCAGAGAATGTTTAAGAGAATCAAAATAGAATAGAAACTAATACTATGATTTTTATAATAATAACTTATGTTAACATTGTGGGGTTTGGTCAGTGAAGCAGTATTTCACAAAAAAAAATACTAGGCACTTATGTAGGGTTTCATTGTATTTATGGAAGAAAAATAGAAAAAAAGATGAAATTGCCTCTAGCTTACAGGGCTGCGACACTGGAGCAAGGGAGAAATTGCAGTGTGTCTGGCTGTCTGAGGCAAGCACATTAGCTGCTAAATGTGTAAATTGCAAGAATAACTTAGAAGCCAAAAGTGATAACAAATGAGCAAACAAGTGATCTAATCTCTGTTGGAACACATCACCCATGTGATTTGCAGGGTCCTTTGGAAACAAAGAAGCAGATGAAGCAGGAGGACCATTTGTGTTATCAGCAACAGAGAAAAATCAATAACAGATACTGTCTGAGCGTCAGAGAAACAAAGGAGCTTTCCATTCCTCTCTGAAAAACTGTCACATTTGAAGCAGGGAAAGCCTGGGGTCCCATTACAGTAAGGTCTTTGCACTGCCCATGTTGAAGGTTTAGTTAGTGTCATATGTAGTTTTAAGGCTGATAAAGCTTAAGTATAATTTTTACTTTTTTGAAGTAATAGCCTCAAAAGAGTGTGTCTATTTTGGAGAGAAAAATGTAAATGTAAAACATTGCCATTTGTGGAGCAAATCAGAGACAGGACGCATGCTTGTTTTCTAGACCCTGAGAAGCTATGAAATCCAGAAATAGTCTCATTTAGGACACAAACTGTTCTTCCTCACACCAGAGCAGATGCTCTCTAAGTGCTATTGCAATATAAGTTGCAGAATGCAATGAATTGGATGTCACAGTCTACTAAAACTGCAAGCAGCCAAGGCTTTGAGCGGCAACAAACCTGCTCATGGACATGGGGCTCCTGGGCAGCTCTAAGGAATCACAGTATGAGGCCCAACTGTCAAGAAACCTCCAGTTCCAGTGAAAGAGGAAATATGGGAAAACCACTTTCTAAAAGATTCTGGACCAGAAAGATGTCTCAGTGTAAGCCAGGAAACCCTGTAGTTCTTTGAAAGAGCATGAAACTGCTGGGTTTTTTGGTCTTGGATAGGCTGGAAGCACCTACAACTGACTTACTCATTTTTAGGTTAGGCAGTTGACAATTGTGTATTTCAACCCTGTACACAGTCTTTTTCATCAGTGTTTGCTCTCTACAAACCTAAAAGAAAATAACAGGCAGGGTTATAGGCTTTAGAAGATAACATTTGCCACATAGTTTTCTTTCAGCTATGTCCAAAATCAGCTATGCTTTTCCATGTAATTGGAACTGGAGATGTCTGTGATAATAGATTAGGAAAATATTGATGGTCTGACTGTGTGTTGGTTTGGATTTTTTTGTGGTTTATGTGTTAGACTCTCAGGTTTGCACCCGGTTTCCAATTAATGTTGTCCTGTCAAGACTAATAGGCTCAGCTTTAACCCTGAGCAGGAAGTAGTATAACTAAGAAATAGAGTTGGTTGTTTGTGTAAGAAAGATACTGAAGAAAATGGGAAAGGTACACTCAGGTAGCTACTAGTGAAACAAAAGCTGAGATTAGGTACTGGAAGACTCTCCAGGGATTAAAAAACAAAAAACCAAAATAGCCTAAAAAAAACCCAAAACAAAAAAATCCAAAACAGCAACAACAAAAACCACAAACGCAGCAAGTAATACATTTGCCTTAACAAGAATCAAGTGGGCAGCAAGATTGAGAGACTGAACTACAACTAGTGATAAGACCCAGGACAGACTGTTGCTAAGCCTGAAATAAGCCCTCTGTGAAGATTCAGAGATTCATAAAAGGTGTCTACTAGTACTGAAGAGGTCCAGTAAACTACTATCTCATGGAATGACAAAGAAAATTTTAGTTTTAGTTTATAGTTTCTCTAGAATATGCTCTCTAAACATATGGTGAGAATACCTTACTGGGCTTCACACTAGAATCTGCCATTTTTGACCCATCCCTGAAGTGAAATAGTATCTTTAATCTGCTTTAGTCATAGTATTTTTTTATATAAAGTCCTCATAAATCCTATCTTGAAATGTGGCACCGTCTTCACTGTTGTTTTAATGTTTTTATTTTCACAAAACTTGGAAACTGTAGCTATCTATGGGGATATGGTTGCTTTCAGTATTATGTATAGAAAGTGGCAAAAGATGATTGCTGTAGGGTTTGGGGTTTGTTTTGCAGAATTTACAGTTTAATATTGCACACTACATTTGAACTTGGGGAAAAAAAAAAAGTCTTTATGCAGCAGCACCTTCTAGAAATATTAGAACATTAAAATCCACAATTCCCCTTTACTGTGAGGGCCAGAAGAACTATGATTTTTCAATATCTGTTTTCTTTCAGCTACGACCAGACTCCAACCATTCCAGGTGTGCTGTAGCTGGTTTAGACCACCATGGATTGTGCCTAGAGAATGAAACTTAAGAGAAAAGGTGATTCACAACTGCATAAAAGAAGAGTAAGGGTTAAAACTTTCTCCACTGTTAACCAAGCTGAAAACAGCAAGCTCCTGATAGCTGTATTTTTTTCCCCCTTGCGACTAGTTTTTTGTGTCAGAGCTTGTCCCACTGTTTGTGTGTTCACACAATTTCAGGGAACAGCTACCCGTGATACAGAAACACAAGCTCTGAGCTTCTTTTCTGATTACACCTCTTTTATCTGGCCCCAAAGTTGCTTTCAGCACCTTTTTGGCAGGAAACTTTAATTACTATGTCAATCATAGGCACAAATCCAAGATATAAAGTAAACTGGATTCACATTTGAGAAGATATGGTTAGGGCATGCTATTGGTAAAATATAGGGTAAAAATTCTAAGCACCACATAGGAAAAAAGAACACAAAATAGATCCAATAAAAATACAGTCATAAATATCTCCTTGGATACACCCCCTGATCACTGGTTTAGGTAGACCAGGTTACACGACCTATTTACATAGATTGTGTTGCAGATTTTTTTTTTCTCTAAATTAGAAGATGATTTCTAAAGCTCAGTTGTCAGCTGTATGTCCTTGTAAGTGTGAAAGTCATATGAAAAGAAAGTGTCGTAGTAACACTGAAGAAAATGTGCCCGCATTTGTTGTGAATTATGCTGGATTATAAGGCTTTCACAGCTATTGTTATCGAGGTCCCAGAAATGCCTGCAGACACAAATGAAAACTCAAACATTTGCTAACAAACCTTACACTCCAAGCTTACTGGCTTCAGGATGACTTCAGTGGATGTAGTCATAACTGGTGTAAATCAGTTAAAAGCGCCTGAGCTGTAAGACTTCTTATTTTTTTCCTTTTCACTCTCCTGTAAGTTCATACCAGCTGCTTAGTGTTAGCGATCACAGCTATAATAGATCATCCTTTGTTTCCTGTATGCATCTTTTTTTGTCCTTCATCACAAAGTAAGCATTTGATGAAGCTAATAATGCTGCAAATAATGTACTGCTGATTCTTGAGAAGATAATTAAAAGAACGGTACAATGACTTTTACAGTTCAAGGAAATGATGCACTGATACAATTATAAATCAAATCACTTCTTGGCAGGCAAATGTAAAATGGTGAAACATTGCATGAACAGGTATTTAATATGTGTGCACTCAGAATATCTGAATGGCAGACTGAAGCATGTTTTTATTACAATTATAGGAAATAGAAGGTACTTTTTGAGCAAAGAAAAAAAAACACACAGTGACGTGAGTGACAAAAAAACCTACCACCCCATTTATAAGCACAAGAACAATGGGAGAAAAAAAGGTAAGATACTCAGCTTTTCAAATTTACCTGATTGCTGTCACTGCTTTACTTAATTTTATTTATTTTTAATCTTTTCTTTATTTGTTGTATTTATACTGGATGAATCAACTCCCAACAGATATGTTTCAAAGGCAAGGCAGACATGATATGTGTGCAGGAGGAATGTTAATAGATAACATCTTAATTTTTACATTATTAGTTGCAGTCCAGTGGTCTTGGTGAAGTGAGGCTGAGGCAGGGTTCCCAGGTTTGTGAAGTCAGGCTCTGTTACTGCCCATATCCTCATTCATGGGTTATAGTTTACTGAGAGAAATCATTATCATTATTATGAAACTATAAACGCATTTTTATATAGATGATGTAAATGTAAAGTAAAATGATTTAAAAATCACAGCTACTTTGACAAACATATACTAAGAAGTAGGTGATAAGTATACATATATTTTTAGAATGTTATTGAAATATGGTAAAAGAGTTTTTTATTGGGTCATCTACTATATATTAGATCACATGGAAATTTGTATTTCTCATCTTGGAACTCAAGTAAGAAACTCATACTTAGCTACCTTGAAGACACATTTAAGACTTAATTATTTTACATTTTTAAAGCATTTGTCCATGAATACGAGAGGGACAAAATAAGTGCAAAATGGTTTAATAGAATTTACTGCTGTATTTAACTTACATAATTGGAAGAAGTATACAAAATAGTAACAACATTGATGTTCACACACATAAATACACATATTTATGAACAAAATCTGTGTCTAGTCTGAAGATATTAATATAGTATGAGCTTTTACTGAGCCAAGCCATATATTCTGTCTTCTGCAGCATGCAATTTTAATTCATGAACACTAGCAGGTGCTTGGGGAAGTGGCGGAACAAAGGGAGAACAGAGTGATCCCCTCCCATGTACATCCCTCTGGCTTACCAGTGGCTTTTTAGAACTTCCTGGAGAAAATAATCACATTTGTTTCCGCATGGAGCTTACTGGAATTTGAGAGAGGAAGCTTCTAATTGTTATTATAAGCTAAAGTATCTTCCCCTTCTTCCCTTGAGAGTCACAGAGTAGCTGTATGTATTGTTTCTATAGAAACATAACTGGGATCAGAATTCCAGCAGATACCTGGAAGACAGCTGAAGATTGTTATTAGGTATCATGTAAAAATTTGCATTAATAAAGCCCTTATATTAAAAAAAAAGTATTTTTTTTATACTATTGTGCATAAAATCAAATGGTGATGAAAAGAGATGCCTGAGAGCATGTTTTCACTAATAACAGCATTTGTAAATGTATTGTATACCTTCTCTGGTGTGTATATGGTGGTTGAGTATTTCTGCTCCCTGCCATGGAAAGAGGGCTT
>NW_009925044.1:43589-86966 GCF_000696875.1 Nestor notabilis
TCAAGTTTCTTAAGCCCACAATGAGGTGGGCTTAAAAGAAAAATGCAGATTCTGTTATGTAAGATATTTGTCCTTCCCCAGAAACAGACATGCCAGATTCAAGAGAAGATGAATAAAAGGATTTTTGAGAAAGAAAACATATTGGACATCATTTGGTAATCACAAACTACCTTGCAGTGTAAGGAGGAAAACAATAAACAAAAAAAACAAGCAAAAAAAAAAAAAGAAAAAAGAAAAAAATCCAAACAATATTGGTTCAATTACTTATGTTGCTCTGTTAGGATATAAAAAATGCTGGAGAAGAGTCTTTGAAGTTATTTTCTGCAGAGAGTGAAATGTGATCATCCTTCTCTGGTGTATATCAAATTTACAAGTTGCTGGAAAACGAATCCAAGACAAGACTGTCCAAAGCTCATTCAATAGAGATTTTTTTGGAAAATGAATAAAGAATTAAGAGAATACCACATATCTAAAGAAAGAAATTGAAATGAATGTGTTTAAACAGCTTCTTGAAAGTATGAATTTTCAAAGCAGGCACATTTCTTGGTACAATCTGATTGCACTGTCAACACACTTCTAAATGGCTTAAAATATATTGCCCTTTCCATAAGGCTGAGAAGTCCCTGAAGGATTATGAAAATCTGTATTCTATTTCTTCTGACCAAATGTTTTAGGAACAAGAGGTAGGCAAAAGTCAGAATCCTAGATGTGACATTTATCTGTTGACACTTGCTTTGTGAATGGCTTTGGGAGCTAAATCAAATTCTGAATCTCTTATCTCTCTATTTTAGGATGATTTGAACCAACACATTTAAATTTGGAATGGAAATGCTCTTAGATGAATAAAAATTCCTTATCATCATTACTAGCTGGCCAGCATAAGCTGGAGTGTTATTTTCGGTTAAAAATTCACACTGAAGACTAAGATCCTATAGAACAGATTCCCCTGTATATAGGTCAGGAGTTGTGTCGGGGGTGGGGGAGAATTTTGACTACATTTATAGAAACCAAAAGCAAATAAAAAGTTAATTCCTGACAATAAAGTTTTGTGTTTCTTGATAAAAAGAATGTGGGTTTTTTTGTTTTCAAAACCAAATATTAATCTAATTTCAGATGCTTCAGAAGCAAATTTTTAGAATCTAGGCCATCTTTGAAGTGTAAGGTATTGTATCTGAAAGTCTGAGTACATATTAAGAATATTCCATATGAAAGAGTTTTACGAATTGTTCGGGGGGGTATGACTACATTAATATTTAGTCTGTTGGAAATCAGTTTGAGTTTGCTGTTAACTTCTGCAGGATCACATATTTCAATCACAAATCCTTAGCTTACTGTGCTGTTGTCTGAGTGGCTGTTCTGTTCCTGTCTTCCACTGGCTTTCAGTACTAATGTAAGCACTGTACATTGCCATACAAAACCATTTAAATAATAAATGATTTTCTTCCACAGGTGCTGAATTACTATATTCACTTTTACTCAATTAGACACAAACTAAAATGTCCCTTTTAACACATGCTGCATATTGCCAATATAGCATTATAGATGATAAAATGCTTCTAGGGAGCTTTCCTACATCCTTTCCCTGAGATTTTCTAATCTAAAGCTTTTTTCTTAGATTAATTCTATGCACATTTTCCTGATGTGTGAATTTGACGCAATGTTAAATCTCTGCTTGCATTATGTATGGGTCAAGCATAGATAGCTCTGGACTGAATGCAGGTATATGAAGCTGACTTTACCTAGTGTGTCCCTGGGATGTTCATAACCTTGAGAGAAACCAATCTCATACCTACTTTCTCACAGGGAACACTCAAGCTCTGCTGGCTATTGCACGAGCTACCCAAAACAAGAGAACCTGCATGACACCTTCTTCTGACTTTCTTCTTTGTACTGCCTGTGGTACAGGTGGACAATGCAGTTACCTGGGTTACTTTGGGGTGGCAAATGCAATAGGTTATAGTGTACTGGTCTCCTGCTGTAAAGCTCTCTGAAGGCAATGAAGTGATATTGCATGTGTCTTCCTTGTGTCATTTAGAAGTGATCATTTGTAGCCCTTACAGAATTTTCCTCACAGAAAATACCCTCAATGATCTGAGTAGAAACCTGTCAGAGGTTTTTGGTTTGTGCTGAATTTTATTCCCTGTGTTCTCAGAGTTGTTGCAAGATATATGGCTAATTTGAGACTAAATATTTAAGCAGTAGGTGAGGGGACATGGTAAATAGGTGGTAGGATCGTAAATGGCAGCAGTAACTGTTACATGAGATATTAACAGGAGCCACAAACTCTTTCTGTATGGTTACAATCTGTCTACATAGTCACTTGTCAATATGCTTTCCCTTCCAAAGCTTCCCTGAGTATGACAGCAATGCTTTGGGAAAGACAGGGAAAATCAAATCTTCATCCCTGAATTCCTTTATTCCAAGAATTTCCAAAGGACTTGCCCTTTTGATCCTGCCTGGTTCATCTGTCAATTCTTTCAGAGACTTTTGGTTGTTAAAATTACTTTAGCAACTTTACAACACTTATCCAACATGTGCAAAGGAAGCATAAATGGCAAAAGGGAGCTAAGGTTATAATTTCTGATCTGTTCCTTCCCTTGTGCTGGAGTCAGCTGCTAGATTCTGAAGTTCTTTGATGGTACTCAGTTTTGTACTAAGGACTAGCCTCTCACCTATACATCTAAGGAGATTTTCTGAATTCTAACCACAACTTCTATACTTCAACAAATACTTATCCCGGTGGAATACCTGAAACCTAAAAGCTGCAAGACTACTGCCTGCTTTGATTCTGACATTGCTCTGTTATCAATTCCAAGTGTTTCTCTTTGAGTGTTTTGTTTCCTTTGCTTTTAAAATGAAATGTGAGAAGTATTTGGGGTATTTTTCTTCTGTTTTAGAACATAAACTCTCACTGAAAACTTTGATAGAATTGTTGTCAAGCTGTAGCTAAGTTACACTCCACAGTCGGATGAATGAATCCTTTCTATACCCACAGCTGACGTTTATACAGGCTTGAAACCTGCCCTGTCTTGTGCATCTGAGAACTTTCTTTGCCTACAGTACTCTGGCTCTGGGAAAAGGATTCTTTTCCTGTTTTCCCTCTATATCTTGTATGGCTTTGATTATGTGTCAGCCTTCTATTCATTGTATATTTTATCTACCAAGCATTATAGAATAGGATTTGTGTTTTACTATATATGTGATTAGGGTATGTAGTTATAGGAAGAAAAGTACTCCTGTGATACAAATCACAATTGCAATAATAATAATAACTCCACTAGAGTTTATAAAGGACAAGTCACTGATTATTTAAATGTAGTAGGGACCTGCCAATAAATATATAACAAAGTTTGTTAAATATTATTTATTCTTTGGCCATCAGAAACCGAAATCAAACATGATGCACCATGTAAAATTAATATTCTAAAATCCACAGCTTTTTCAGTATTCATAATCACTGCCCTTATTGCCACCAGAAAATTCCACTGACAGCACAATATTTGTCCCCAGAAAAACAGATTAGAACCTTTATTTGACAATTAGGAAGAGTAGGAGGATTACATGGGGAACTAAAGCATGTATATCTATGAAAATCATCCTTTGATGAAGAACTGCCAAAACCACATGAGATTTATTCAGCTTCTGCTAAAAAAGAAGTTGTTAAACTAGGTATGAAAGCCCTATTCAAAAATTTACAAAGTCCTACTTTAAGTCATATTATTAGTTATTAAATCCAGGCTAATAATTTACATGACTTCTGGTCATTTTATATCCAAAATGTTTATTTTCTGTTTCCTATTCTAATTGTCTGAGAAAGTAAACATGTGATTGCTTCAGCATTTTGTGTAAGGATTATGGCCATTAATTTAAACTATTTTTTTTCTTGATGATATAGAATTTTATATTCACATAACCTCAGAATAAAAATTGCCATATAGGCAAGGAAATGCCATATACAGCAAATGCTTGTCCATTTCCCTTGAAATCAGTTAAAAGTCGTGGAGGATTGGCTGTCAATATCATAGCATTATTAACAGAAAAATGTCTGTGGGACAGAACAAATTCAATTGTCTAGGTTAAATTCTCTCCATAACCCTAGTGGTATTTTTACCATCAAAGGCGAAAGAGAGAATAAGTAATAGTTGTGTGCTAGCTGATATCTGTGTCAACATCCTTATCTGAGGCAGGTTTTCTATCAAGTTTTCCTTCAGAAGAGAAGCATTGTTCAGCGGCTGCACAGTCTTCAGGTTGCAAGATGGTCACTTTCGCTCTCAACACTCATGTTTTTCTTCTTACACTGTCAGCATTTTTAATCTTTTTTCCTAACTTTTGTTAATAAATGTGAATTTTCTTTTCAATACTTGATTATTTATCTTCAGTTTGAAGATATATAGAAGTTCAGTTTGTTTCTTCTTTGGTCATTTTAGAAGCTGGCAAGTTTTGTTGTCAAAAACAGTCAGACAGTCAGGATAGACCCATACCAATAGAATAGATAGGGCCAGGCCACATGTAAAAGCAGTGGTGAGTGATCATCATACAGATAAAGCATTAGACAAATCTCCTGAGAAAGTTTTAGTCAATGCTAGCCAGTGTGATGA
Organism: Nestor notabilis; assembly: GCF_000696875.1. Lineage (NCBI taxonomy): Eukaryota > Metazoa > Chordata > Aves > Psittaciformes > Psittacidae > Nestor > Nestor notabilis. The sequence continues at coordinate 48,188 of NW_009925044.1, forward strand.
AACACAATGCCAAGGTATGAACTGGAAGTAGCTTATCCAGTTGCTTAATAAAACGATATTGTGGTTTATCACCTTCTCTAGTGACAGCAATATATACCACCTCTTTGATCTTTGCCCAAAAGCCATGAGTAAGGAATTACAGATAACACATACTTCATATATATATATATATGCTTGGGAAAAAGGAATCTGTCATGAGAGTCTTTTCTGACATAGAATTATTTATTTTTTTATTTCTCTGTGTTTTTTAGGTCATACACATACACTGGGTTGCACTTCAGCTTAATAATGTATGTTTGCAAAGCACATTCATTGGATGCACTGAAGTCCTTTCTTATCTTTCATAGATTGAATCTGGTCCTGACTCTGAATGCTTCCAGATATTAATATGGATTCTGAATGGAAGTCCAGCCTTATAGTTTCATTCTGTTATTGTTTAACTTGGGGATCTGTGTTGAATTCATACACAGCTTTAAAGTCATATGTAAAAAATAATTTAATTTCAGGCTTTTTTTCACACTCTTGGTAAAATGTCAGCACAGAATAATGAAAGCCAATTTTTTTTTTTTCATTTAGAGAAGTTTGAATGAGCCATCTCTGATATTTCAGTTCTTGGGTGTTACCTGCATTTCATACTAAAGCCTGAAACTCAAAACTCTAGAAGTCAAAACAAAATCAGAAAAATTCTTTGTCCAAAATGGGACTGTAATGTATGAAATGTCATGAAACAAGCAGTCTGAGAAAGACAAGGCTTTTAATATGATAATGTCAGTGTGGCACAAAGCAGTTAACACTTACATTTTTTATTCAGAGACCTCAGTCTGCTTAACCTCATGAAAAGCCATGAACACAAGAACTTTTAAACCATGTGTAAGGAATAAAATAAAAAATGTTTAATGGCGTTTACACTGAAATACAAAGAATTAAGCAGATGTTTCACTCCATTCCTTTTTCTATTCACTGATATGCTTTTATAAAAAATAAATACCCTGTTTGACAGTCTTATAGATGGTATGAATCTCAATAATTAATATCCTTTCTTTGAAAGAAAGAGAAATATATTAAGAAGCACTGGAGCAATTGTTCTTGTTGGAATTTGATCCTGTTTCCTGAAAACAAAGAAAGAACAAAGGCTAAAAGAGAAAAAGGGGAGAAGAAACAGCTCCAGATTTGTTTCTTGATTGTTACCTACCTGGTTGCTGTCAAAAACAAACAAAAACCCCAAAACCAAACAAAGAACCCAAATAAAAATCACAACAAAACAAACAAAAAAATCACCAAAAAAATCTTACACAAAACCAACCAAACAAAACCCCCCTGGCATAATATCATGGATTTATCATCTACCCCGATATCTGACAACTTTTGTCAATGTCATAGCATTAAGGCTTTGCTTTCAACTTCTTTTTTGGTCACATTCTCACAGAAGTACTGCAAAAAAAATCTGTCTTGGCTGGCAAAGTCAGACTTTTTTCAAACAGGAAACAGATAGGAAATATCAGCTGAATGGAGAAGGGGAAAAAATGAGAAATTAGAATGGGTATAAATTAGAAAAATAACTAAAAAACTGAAGTCATAATGTCCAGGGTAACATTGAAGATTTAACCAAGACAAGTAGAAGTGTCAAAATCTTTTAGTTCCCTTTCATCTTGTTTCTATGTAGGAGATGGTGGAGGCTTATGATGTTTAGGGACAACTGTTATGATGCCAAGAGGAGATGGTAGGAATTTACTGGTATATAGTTGACACAGTGTCACAACTCACCTCTTCCCGTCCATTAATTCTCACCAAATCAGCCAAAGAGTGGGTTATCAAACAGTTTAAAATATAGCCCAATCTCCTAGATCACTTTGTTTATTAAATAAAATCTAGACTGTCTGATTTTGTTCCCTGTTTTCTGGTCCTCTCTTCTTTTTATTTACTAATATTAGCAGTATAAATGATTCCTGGAACTGTGAGCCATTAATTCAGAGTTTTAGGGACTCCAACAATTTTTGTCTTTCAAAAGCAACATGATGAGAATGACTCAATTTAATTTTTTTTACCTTGAGCAATTTAGAATGTAAACCTAAACTTAAATTACGACAAACCCTTCACTTTCAAAGTGTTTTATATGGAATAAAACACAACTTTTGCTTTGGTCCTAGAAACCAAAAATTGGTCATTTTTTCCTGAATTATATTTTATTCAAAGTTCAGTACATCTTGAGTCACCAATTTAAAAAAGGAGATGACTATTCATTCCAGTAAGTGAATAAATCAGGAATGCATCATTGACTGTGACAATAGAATCACTGACATAGGGAGTTATTGTAATACATTTTGTCTTGCTGGTAGAGTCCTGTAGATTTCTAGAGCAGAAATAAAAAAATAATCCTCCCAAGACTTAAAAGAGTGTTTTCAGGACCTAAAGGCAAAGTCATTATAGTGGTTATATAGGTCACTTGGCATTTTTTCCTTTTTTAAAATAAGCATAAGTTACTAGTTAATGACCATTAAAAACCCATACTGCCTTGTTGCAGGCACTATTCTTTAAATTGCTTTCCATCAGTGAAATCACAGAAGTCTAACATGGAATCATTGCTCTTCAGAGAATCTAAATATGAATATCTAGAATCTAGGGAAGCCACTGAAAAAGCAAGAAATTGAATGCTGTCTTTTCTTTACTCATCCCACCAATAAGTGAGGGAAGTTACTGGTAAAAGGATACGTCCAGTTATAAATAATATTTATCGTATCATTATGCTGTCACAACTGTTAATAAAACCTGGGATAAAACTGTAAGGTGAAGCCTACCTCCTGAAATGGTTCATTTTCTGAATTAAAACTTGCTTTATAAACACAACCGTAAAGGTCCAGAAAAGTATAAATTGCCTGCTGGAGTACTGCAGATTTGGTGGAAAGTTGCTTCAAAGAATGAGCTAAAATGAATATGTTCAAAGTAATCCAAGATGTAAATGTACTGCATTGCTCCAGGAGCTCTCTACTTGTTTTTCAGTGTGACAGTTCACTGAACTGTACTGAGTGGTAGTCAGAAAATGAACAGATCTATTTTAACTTCAAGCAGATCTCAGTGGCTGCAACTGGCAAGAAGATGTTTCTTAGCAGTTGGAGACAACATCCTCCTTCTCTGGTTCAGTAAAGCAGAAAAGATTTTGAAAGTAAAAGTAGACCTTACTCTATGTATCAGACATGTAAACAGAAGTAATGGGGACAGTTTTAATCTAGAAGAAACATTAAAAGAGTGACTTGCAATAAAACTTTGCTGGATAACTTGGGAAAAAAAAAAAGAATACATTTTTAAATACAGAAGTTATTTCAATTATATTCTATGTTTTCATCTTCCATTGAAACAATACAACAAAAAAAGATGAAATGCAGACATTTTCTCATTAGCAGAACAACAATGAAATAGTCACATTATGCTTTTATTTTTAAATAAATTCTGATACCTTTACCTATTTTCAACAGTACTTATGAAAATGGTGGAAACGGTAATTGAATATAGTAGTGGTTAACATATGTAAAGGCATCATCACATATGTGTGTCATAAAACAGATCCTAGTGAAAGTATATTAATTTCAACAGCTACTGTATATGACTGCAATTATATTGGAAATACAATCTCATTTAGTTGACAACATTAGGATATACTATCAGTGTTCCTTAAAAATCTCCATTTGGAATATTATTAAATCTCAATCTCTTAATTTTATAGCATTTTATAACCAAGTAACAGGCTGTTAGGTCACTTTAGTTCACAGTAAGGATTACAAAATAACAAAGGACTGGATTTACAATTTTGAAGGAGAAAGTCAGCAACAAAGATGGAAAAATTAAAAAAAAATAGAATACTCAATACTGGAAGTTCAACAATGAGTTTAATCATGGGGACTGTATAACTGAAAAAAAAATCAGCTTTAAAAGACTGGTGAAACATTCTGTAGAAAGGTAAAATTTAAAGGATTTTAGGAAATATTTCATGTTAAGATCATGATTTATGTAATTTGACAAATAATTTTTATTTACTCTCTAACTTCTAGCGAATATTCTAATTCTCAGATTCCCTTGATTCCTGTGAAATCAGTTTTACAACAAAGAACAATTTCATTGAATCATAAAATGATTTGGGTTGGAAGGGACCTTAAAGATCATGTAGTTACAAGCCCCCTGCCATGGGCAGGGACACCTCCTGCTAGACCAGGTTGCTCAAAGTCCTATTCAACCTGGCCTTAGATATTTCCAGTTTCTGTGCTTCATCAGTTTTGCTGGTCAAAAAATATCTGGCAACTTACTTAACAATGTCCGTGCTTAAAATTCATCATCTTCTCTTCCTAATATTGACTAAACACTAAACCCTCTTAAAAAAGATGGAAAAGCCACTGTAGGCTTCACGTATATGAAAGATACTACATATCTATCTTGTCTGAGCTTTGTGGTATAGCTGATTAATACCCTCAAATTGAATAAAAGAGATTTTTAAAGAAGGTGCAACAGAAGCATAAAGTCTTGCAATGAGACTGCGGAAAAAAAATGTAGAAGTGTTGATAAGCTACATTACTTGGAAGATTTTGCCTATTTTTTACACTTTGTTTTGGAGCATGATGACTTCATTGGACCTTCGGTTTCTGACTGTGCATTCCATGTAGCAACAGTAACTTAACTGTACATGCTAGCAGCAACACCTGGCCTTAACTCTTACTTGTGATATATGTTGTCCTGGGTTCAGCTACAGCAGTCATTTTTTCTCCTTCTGCTAGCAGCAACACCTGGCCTTAGGTTTGAACCACGACATATGTCTTCGTAGGTACAGCAGGTATTATATAAGGTGTTTCAACTTCAACTTAATACCATGTTTCTACCATTTTAAAAACTTGTGCTAACTTGAGAAAAATTAATACAATCTTCTTTCACATATCTCTTTTCTTAATTTTTTTTTGCTTGAAAATATTCAGGCAAGCAGGGTTCACAGTAGTTATATGAAAAACTGCTTTCTATACAAGGGTGGGGGAACTTATACCACAGAGACAATTAAATGAGCCAGACAAGGCTGTCATCTTTACAGAAAGGACAACATATAAACTCTCACATTTAATTGGTGTGAATGTGACAAGAGAAAACTGAACATAAGGTCTCTAGACATCCAATAAATCTGGCTTGTGTCTTTCTCCTTCAATCAAAGACAGAAACTGGCTATTTTTATATCTTGGGTTCATGTACAGTTTTTTGCATGTACAAAAGAGGGTAGAAAAGGAAGCTTTTAACTGGACAAATATGCCATAAACTTGCTTGTATTGCTTTAATGTCAAAATATTGTCCCAGTCCAATGTCCTGAATGGATCAAAACTGCTGTGAATTTTGCTTGATTTTTAAAATGTCTTCCTGTTTATTTATTCTAGGCCAGACAAGAAAGAAATTTATCATTCCACAGACATTTAGTTATTTTTTCTCTTGTGTTAGACACTGTACATCTCTCAGACAATATGTGATCTCTAAAGTTGTGTAACATATGCAGAATAGAAGGGGAAATGAAGGCACATACCCAAAGAACAACCTGCCCAAGGTCAAAGAGTGGTTGTTATTGATGGAGGAAGAAATAAATCCCAGCTGTCCTATGTTCCAGGCGAGAACCAGGAGACTGGATGTACCACCTCTTTATCTGATAAGACCAAAATTTAAGGTGGATTTGGAGTGGAAGAATTGCTGAATTTTTGTTTGTTTCCATGGCCTTGTCTCAACCTTTTCCAAACAGCTCATACAAATCATGGTCATGACTAAGAAATGCCCACTAGGTCAGTTCCGGCTGATTCACAGTCTGACCAGTCTGTTAATACCCCAGGAAAGTTTTCTGGTGTGTAGAGTAGCATGTATGGCTTATCTTCCATGGACACCACAGGATCTGCTTCTTTCATCGAGGATTACCTCTCCAGTAGTCAATGCAGTCAGGTAAGGGATAGAAAACTTGCAGTCACCAACATGATCATGGGAAATAAAATAAACAATCTGCAGAAGCAATACTTTAATACATTGTATAACAGCTCTATATAGCTCTATGAGAAAGCTATCTTCAGTAAGTTTGGCATTTTCTCTCTCAGTTTACCACACACCGACTGAAACATCTGGGCTAAGTGTCTTTGAAGTTTAGTGTTAGTGTAGAAATGAAGCTAATGGTTTTCAGTTTTTCGCTTTGAAATTGCTCTCCTAGGTTCCGATTTCAGTGTCCTACAATTCAAATTTCTCTTTACTTCCCACTGAACGAAGCACAACTGAAAGGAAATTAAAAGGTAGGAAATGGTAAAAGGGAATTACTCTGGGAATAAGAGTGAAATCAAAACCATTTCTGTTCAGGATGATGTAGGAAATGGTGCAAGGTACCCCATGCATAAATTTTGCTAACAAAATGACCTTTGAATGCACCTAGATTTCCACATAGCTGTATTTTAAATAATTCAAAATAAATAAAGGTCAATGATTCATAAGGAATAGGAGGAATTTATGTTAATCTTCTATTAATTATTTAGGTATGTAACCTTCATTTAAAGTGTTTCTGACAATTCTTTTTGTGAGCTAAATAGTACATTTGAAAAATGAGCCCTGAACAAACACAGTAATTTTCATAATATTCTTTTATTCTACATGAGCTCCTAATTCATGTGATGAATGGGAAGTTTTGTAGTGTTAAAAATCATTATGTGAGGTAATAACTGTGAATGCATAGTAATATTTTCCTATTCTATATTCATATCTGTAGCAATCATTCCATAAGCTACAAAAATTAGAAGGCAGAACTTAGTTCAAACTAGTAATTGACAAACAGAAATACTGCCATAAGAAACCTTTGGCTTAACCCTTTCACCACTGAAAAGAATTTCAAGCAAAATCATGTATTGCAGTAAGGATGACTTAATCTATTTTTATTTCACTGTCCAGTTAGGATAGAGATCACTTGACACTGTTATTTCCGTAGCCTTTCAGTCCTACTTTGGTTGCTCAGTTTCTGGATAACCATGCAATACACATGGAAAAATTGTTTCTTGCTATGGATGGACTGAAAACGTTAGCCCTTGTATTCTCCTTAGAATGATGGATGTTCTTGTGCACCAGGCATATGCTACAAACTTTGATAATCTTCTCAGATGCAATGTAGCAACTTTAATTCTCCTGCCAGAGGAGGGAGAATATTAAAAAGGGAGATTGCTGCAATATGAATTTATGATATATTCATCATCATGCCAGGGTGCTGTGGAACTGATTCTTATGGGATACTGACACATACTTAAAATTTAGTTATCCTTGGAAATGGGGGGAAAAAATATAACTGGAATTTTTACTGACAGGCTCTCATGCTTATAAATCAACACCCTTTTATCACATCTGCAGTCTTCTGAAAGAGTGAAACTGTCAGTAAAAAATAAACACGAGATGTTCAGAATAAATGACAAATAAAAAATAAACAAGAATGTTCAGATCTTTCTCAGCAGGAGGCTGTGTGAAACTAGAAATTTGGCCTAAGTTTCCTAGCATAGAAGAAAAAAATAAAGGAAGAAAATGAGTCAGAAAGTAGAACAACCAAGTAAAAAAAAAAACAAAAAAAACCCAAAAAAACAAAAAAAGTGCTTCAATCCAATGCTATCAGAGACAGAAAGGAATAAGCTGATATGATTTATACACTTAATATTTTTCCATGGATAAGGCATTCTGTGGCAGCATGCACATTATCAATAAGCAGAAAAGTATCTAAAATCCATATTATCTCCACTCACAGGGCATGTAGTTATGAGGTCTCACATTATAGAAGTACTTATGTTTTTTAAGAACTTTGGTTAGCACTTCTAATTTCTGTGAGTCTTTAGCTTGCTTATTTGTTGTTTGCACATGCACCTGATAATGTGATGACTGCCAGTATAAATTAACAAGGTTTTCATGTATTTTACTGCCCTTTCTTCCATACTGTTTCTATTGTACCTATGATCATATAATCAGGAAATTAAAATGTATTCAGATTTAGTGATTTTATGACTACCTTTATATTGCACAACCGAAAAATCCTAATGGATCACTTGGTCTTGATCATTTGGATCACTTGATTCTGATAAGCTCAACCTCTACTAAAGCTGCAAAGTTTGTATTAAAAGCAGCAAAGAAAGCTTTGCAGCCCAGGAAGTGCATTGTAAAGTAAGAGGGTATTGCATAGCAGAGGTACAGTTTCAACATGATAAAATGGGGATAGTGGAAAATAAAGCAAAAGTATTCCAAGAAGTAAAACATCAAGTTTTAATAATTTTATTCCATCTTTTCACCAAAAGGTAGGATTGTCATGCATAATCATATTTTAAAAAGATAAATTTACTTTGATAGAATCAACTTCTAAAAAGAAAAACTAGTTAGAAACAACATTCTTTATTGTAATAGTTTTATTTGGTCACTGTTTATATAATATCAGATGAAAATGTAGTAATGTACCTTTGGAGGACAGTAGGTCACTCTGCATGATTAATACACTTTTCCAATTTATGTCATTTTGTTCAGAGTTTTACAAGGTGGATCTCACTGAAACATGAATTTCTAGTTCAGTGGGACTCAAATACATTCACAGGATGATTTTGAAGACAGATTAAATCCCAGAACTAGGATTGTCAAAACCTAAAGAACCAGGTACTCTGAATACTAGGTGAGGTGTAGATTCCGGGTCCTGACACATATATTTCAGCCTATTTCTTACCTCCTAAACACACTCTGCTGCTTTGGAACATCTTAAATCATGACAGAGGTGTACTCAGAACAGCTTTGAAATAGCTGGTCTTACTCATCATACAGGTGTAGCAGTAAAGTGAATTAGAGTAAAATGGACATTTCTTCTGCAATGCCAATGAATTTTGTGCAAACACAAAATACCAGAAACAAGAAATCAAATTTTTACTCAAATGTTTTGAGTATGAACAGTTGGCTCTCTGTCAAGCTATATGAGCCATTACATAACATTATTTATGCTGGCCTATAAAGCTATAGGTACTCTATAGAGAAAGAAGGAAGCTAATTAGAAATTTTGATAATTTCTTGGTACCTAGTTTACCTGTAGAGGTATCACTTATTTCTTAAGAATGTAAAACTAAGAATCTGCAATCTGTTTAGAAATGGAGTTGACATTTTTCAAGAATATCCGTGCTCTGAGACTTGAAAATACCTCAATTTAGACTAGATTTCTATGATACCTACATTTAAAAAAAAATCCTAGCCCTGAGTCATCTGCTTGTGTAGAATATACAAACAGATAAACGTTTTCCAATACTGCTCTTTTCACATAACACTAGATTATTATATTCCCCCAATGAATATTTTCTGTTTACTCAACCTGGGGGCTTTTCTAATGCTTCCCATTGAAATAATGAACAAGAATTCAGTCACTGAATATACATGCAAAACAAAATACTGGGAAGCAAAGATTAGGAAAGTGTCACAGATTCTTTTTGCTTAGAGAAGTAAGAACTTCTTTTAATGTTTCGAAAGGCTGTCAAATGGATATTTTGGTAGCTGATTCATCCGCTGACTTCTGGCTTTAACACTTTTTCCACCATCAAAGCCTGAAAATTCTTCATCAACACTACTGTGACAGATCATCATACCAGGTGGTGCCACTAAACAATTAAGTCTCATTTACAGGCTCTCATTTATAATTTATTTTGTTAAAATTAAAGTTTCCTTTCAGATTATGAAAACCATAGTAATTTCCACTGGTGTTCCCATTTTGGAAAGTAAAAAATACGTGCAACCATAATACAACTGAGAACACTTACACATAGGCAAAAATATACATACAAAAAAGCATTAACAGAGGATAACACAATGTATAATAAATAGAGCATGTAAGTATTTAATAAGTCAAGTCTTGCTATGAATTAGTGACTAAGTGTATTACTGAGTAAACTGGGTGTTTCTTCTTTAACACAATCCTTTACATGCAAACAAAAGACATCAGATACCAGATACCTAACCTTTATTAAAATCAGACTGAAATTTGGTCTTACTCTTAATTTCAAATATTTTATCAAAGCTATCAATTTTCTGGTTTTGAGGTTTATTGTTCCTACAGCTGACAAATAACAATAAACATAAGATCTACATACAGGGTGAGAAGGGACTGTGTCTTTATTTTCAGTAGCACATACCTTCTTCTCAAAGATGACTTTTAAAGACTTTTATGAAAGCAATGCTTCATAAAACTAGAATGTCAACATATTCTTACTGTTTGGGTAGTGTTTATGGGGGCTGGGAAGTAAAAAAAGCAGGACATTAGGAGATGTACATGTTTCTTAGTAAAGAAAGGCAATTAGGTTTACATACTGGAATTGATTTTGTGAAAATTCAGATTTATCTGCAATGGAGGCACCTTTGCTTAGAGCATGCAGTCCAAATGTGCTAAAAAACAATGGAGATAGATAAAAGCCCTTGTAAGCATGGTTCTTCTGACTCATTCTTGGCATCAACCTTTGGGTAAAACAAGCTTTTTGTCAGAAATGTCTGCTTTTCTTCCCAACTACAAAGACAGGCTGAATGAACAGTTCAGGTGTAGTTATATACTTTACAATTGTATAGATATAAGAATCTACCCAAAGTGAAAAGGGGGAGTTTTGAGTATGGGAATAGGGAAGGTAGAAACATGTCAAAAGCAAAAAGACAGAGAAAAAGGAGAGGGGTTTTTGCTATTATATAGCAGATGTGTGGCACAAATCTGTGGCAGCAACATGCTCCTTAGTCGTGTCTTGCTGCCAGCAGCCATACTGCTGTTGGGACTGAGTCACAGCCTTCACATGGTGTTGCAATCTCCTGTGCAGGTACCACATTTCCTTCAAGGATCTCTAGTGTGATCATTCACAGAGGGACACAGGAATATTTCACAGCAAGAACCAGCAAGCATTTGACTCTAGTGCCAGGGCATGGTTGCTGTGGTAAGATGGCCACCATAAGCTCACTGATGTGCTGCTGCCTATACTGTCCAGCTGACAGCATGTGTTCTGCAGAAGGTGGCACAGTCTGCCAGAATCACATATATATTTTTCTTGGAGGAAAAAACCCCGGAAGAGAGACTGCAAAGTTGTCGTGAGTGTATATTTCTACTTCTCCATAGAAACAATGGACATGTATACAGCAAAGGTTAACATCTGTATCAACTGAAAAATGCCAATATATGGGCATATGCTAGAAATTCATATGAAAATCATCATACAAAGGTACAAAAGCCTTTACCTCAGGACTGTATTGCAGAGAACTCAGGAAGAACATGCTGCCGCTCCCCGTCCCAACCCCAAAAGCTATGTAATTTCTTACTCCTAGAAAGTTTCAAGCTGTTCGAGCTGAAAGGTTCAAGCATCTCCTGGATGCAACACAGGGTGTAGGTTCAAAGAACCATTTGGTTTGTACCTCACGTGTGCAGCTGGTTTCTGGCGCTAACTTTTAGAGCAAATAAAGAGAGATCTGGAACAAGATCCTTGCCAAGTAAAAACTGGGGGATTTATTTTCTTAAAGGTTAAATCCATTTGCAACATGTTCACAATCCATATTTCTGCTAGTATTAGTTAAGCAAGTAGTAGTAGCTGCACCACAAGACCCTGAGCCAGTATTAGAATGGATTTATCAACAGGGGGTTGTTACAGGATTGTAGCAGCAGGCGTGGGAAAAATCCTGTGATGACATTCAGCTTACTACTGAATCAGAGAAAAAAACCTCGTTTGAGAAATACTTCAGGGAAAGCAGGCTGGAGGAAATTTCTTCTGGGAAATGTGTCTTAAGACATCCTTGTCAAAACCCTGGATATTCCTATGAAACTCAAAAGCTGAGCAAACAAATAAACTATTGAGTGATATTATGCATCAAAATTTGACCTTTATCATTGGCTGATACATGTGAATTATGTATCCAGCCACATGAACTTCATTTTTATGTTTCTCTTTTTATTTCTTAAGTATATATTTACCACTTGAAATTTGTTTTCTGGAAACACTGGTTACAATTTGCTGTTTTCACAAAAAGTACTAATGGCTATGCTTGATGAAATATCTTTACAAATCAAATACTAAATTGTAAGTGAAACAAATCCATAATTTTTATGTTAATACCCTTTCTGCAAAGACTTGAATATGTGTCTGATTATAATAAATCAATGGTTGTATAGAAAATAGTATATATTTTTTTCTTAAAAAAATAAGAAATATGGTTTTTAAGTTCTGCATAAACTACTGAGGCTGTAGTTTTCACTTTTGGAAACAACTGTTGACAGTCAATAGAACTCTCTTGAATCTCACTTATTTTGAATACCTGATCATATAATACTATATTAATAAAAAAGAAAAGCCATAAATCTAAAAACTTACCTATTAATCATTTTGTTAATAACCTAAGTATCCTGATTAATGCTGGCAGAATGTCTAATCTACATGACAACCCTGAAGACACCAATGTAAATAAATATATATGAATTTTAATGTCAGGTATTCACTTATCAAATAGCTATATCTATACATGATATAAAATATTTATTTACAGCTGCATTTGCAATCCATACAGGCTGTTGCATCTCATTCTACACTACTGCTTCTGAACAAAGATCTTTAAATATCATCAACATAAAAGCTCTTGATAATTTTTATCATTATGAATAACATTGTAAATTTAGGCTGTTTACCAGGCATACAGAACTTACTATAGCCTTGCAGTCGTATTGAATTTTTTATTGGAAAAAAACCCAAAACAAAACAAAGACAACTAAACAACAAATTGAAACCAACAACAAATAATATAAAATTGTATGTATAAATTTTCTTTTATTTCAAAGGGACAGCAGACAATGAAAAGTATTATTTACCGCTACAGTGTGCCTTAAATAAACAGCCTGTTGTGTTAAGTACTGTATAAAGATATAACAAAATAATGCTTCCATCCCAAGAAATTGATAATATCAATAATGCATAATATTAAAAAAAACCTAAAGGATAAACAGAAAGAAGAAATATATGGGATTCATAAAAAACATATTATAACAGACCATCAAATTATTGTAGGTATGTCTTCTGTTTTTTCTGTACAGGCAAGTTTTCATCACTGACATTATGCTTTCAAGTAGTAATAGGGAGTCATGGAGACATCTGAAGATGTATAGACAAGTAAAATCTTCTAATCGTAAATTGCTCATTAAAAATATATTATGAAGGAATTGCACCACACTTGTATTGAAAAGCCTGCAGAAGAGCAACAATATTTACTTTTATCTGACCCTTTTTCAATGTAAGTGAGATTACGTAATTTCTACGTAGAGGTGATGCTATACCCATACATAACTAAGAACTTTTATCTCTAGGCATTTTACCCTAAATTAATTTGAGAAGTTGTAATGATTTTATTCTTTTAATCACCTATTTCTTCTGCAGAAGAGTTTTTTTTTGTTTTGTTTTTTTAATCTCTCAGCCTTTTACCCTGAAAAAAATTCCCGAAGTCATGTGGAAAAACAGAAACTAGTGGAACTGACCTGAAGGTGGAAACTCAGTTTTCAGAAATAACTACAAATACTAGACTTTGCTTCAATTGTCTTGCAATGGATAGATTTTCAGCCCACAAATTAATATAATTCACTCCACCACTTCATTAAGGAAAAAAAAAAGGTCATTTAGTGAAATCTAGGGTTTTCACAGGAAATATATGTTCAGTGATTATTTGATAACATTTAATCAAAAAGTAGTTCTTACTAAATAAAAACCCTGCATCACTGATGGTGTTACTTTACAAGGAAGAAAAGTCTAAAAAGGGCCTTTGCTTTTGGAAAACAGAATGTTGACAAAAGTTTCAAAAAGTTTTATTACTTTTATGCCGATGTAAATATTTTAGGTAAAAAAAGGAAAATGGACTTTAACATTCTTCTGCCTTAGTGGATGTACTTGTATTTACATGCCCTACTAAGTGCAAGTAGCAGTACCAGAAGACTAGCCCACATGTACCTAACAGCTTGTGTCCTGCTCACCTCATGAGAATGTGAGTAGCCTTGAGGTGACTCCAGTGGTATCAGTCAGTTGGTGGGGGGAGACGAGTTGCAAAGCAATGACTGATGGAAGTCCTAACCCCATCGGTATGGATGATATAACTCACAGCATCTAGCCCGTTCTGTCAGTGCCTATTTTATACATCCTTTCAGAGACATATGGAGGCCAATGTCAGCTGTCAGGCTGATGTAGGTTACTGCTACAAAGTCGGAGAATGTGTGTGTTTAGTAATGCTAAACCTAGATGGCTCTTTTAGTTGAGTAGATACACTGTCCCAGACTCTGTGTGGCCTTCATCTGACAGCAGAGAAATTGAAAAATGAAATAATTATGTGAGGTTTTATTTCTTTCCTTGTCATATCCTCCTTAGGATGGGGCAAAACAAAGTTGTCTCCACTTTGATATTCCATCTAGGATAAATAGCCTTATGCCTTTATCTTCTGATTCTTACCTTAAAGATGGAGGAACAGAAGCTAGCTTTTGAAAAGCTTTTTTAGGCTTATAATTGAATAACTTGTATAGTGCAAAGACCAGTAGATTGAAGGTCAGCCCTGCTATGCCCAGCCTCGTGTTATCCTTTGGTATTTATGAGGAGGTAGGGATCATTAAGTGACATGACAAGACTTCTGCACCAATAGTAGATTGCTACCAAACATGTCCCAGTCATCCACCTGATACTGAAGATATCTATATCAATTTATACTAAACAGTAATAGTTACTATATCATATCTGTTAAGTGGAAGGATAGTTTACACATATTCTGATGATTTTTTTTTATTTTTTTTTTTTACTCAAACAAAGAAGAGATATAAAGGGCAAAGGGAATTAGCTCTGGGCATGGAAACAATAAATACTTCAAATTATTTCTCCATCAGTTACTTATTAGATTTAATTATTCTTTCCACTAATTGTGGGTTTTGAAAATGTTTGGAAAAAAGCTTATATAAGGTTGCCCCTGAAATAGTCTGTAGCTCAGAAAACTAGTACTTTTGAATACATACATATATATATATCCATGAACGTTTAAACAATTTTACAGTATGTTACACATTTCAGCCAGGGTAAGTCCTGCATAAACTAGAAATTTACTTTGTAATTCCAGTCAAGCAAAATTCTTTAAAAAAGAAAATCTATCACAAAAAAGATATGCCATAAGAACCACAAAGAGTGATTCTCAGGTTGAGAGAAACAGTTACGGATATAAGAATGAAAAAAAAAAGTGTAGAAATCATTGTAATTTGCATCTATGATGTGACCGCCTCCAGTACAGATTAAAATTGGAACCCCTACTAACAGTCAGTTTCATAAAGCAGCTTGTGGTATTGGGAAAATATCTTCCCTTCTGATCCCTATCTGTTGAAAGAACACACAGAATACATGGAGCTTGGGATTCAGTGTCAATTAGAGAGCAACTCTTTACAGTTTGCCCATGTAGTAGATGTCAGAAAATGAAAGGTTACCAGCTGGTTTTGGAAGAAAAAATAATAATATGCTAATAGGAAACTGTGTCTGCTGTTTAGTCTTATTCTATATTTAATGAGATTATTGTAACGTGGTTGCTATCTCAGGCTCATAAGAACACAGAATACCTAAAGAATATCTTCTTCCTAGAAGCTTTTCTTTCCACATAGGAGGAAATGCTGACTCTTCTGCAGTGGTGCAATACCATCTTTTAGCTGGAAAAACATCGCCCTTAAATGAGAAAGAAAGAACCCAAGTAAGAAAAATTTGATGTTTTAAAGCCTTGAATGAATGTTTTAAAATGTGAAACATGACAATTTTTTGGTTTGTTTCTTAAATATGTAGAAATTAGAGATGACCTCTCTGAATCACACAATTTTTATTTAATTCACTCTTGGATCTTTTCTCTGACTTATTTAAATTATTTCATGACCCCAAATGTACTTGTGATGTACACATGGCCATGATAAACCCTAGTTAAAAGATAACAGCTGAAGCACATTAGATGAATATCCTTGTAATTCAAACACTGCTACTTGTAAAATCAGAAATTATATCCTATTCAAAACAACCACAAGTGGATGATCTTGCATTTTTAAAGCTGCAAAACACAAAGGCTCAGCTTGCTCTTAGTCCCTTTACTGAGATCATTATCTTATCTAATGGCCTGAAATTGCTTTTCATATAGTCAGTCCAGTTCAAGCAGTTATAAAATCCTAACTCTGCTAACACTGCACAAAATTATAAAAGACTGGCTCATAAAGAAGCAAATTTCAATTAAATTCTGAGAGTGAAGCCACTGTGTTAAGAAGTTTGGAGGCCACTATGGGAAGATATATACGAGCTTGCAAGAATAAAACCTAGTCAATAGTCTGCTTTCAAATGATAATGTCATGAAAGAGAAAGGAAAGTAGCTCTTAATGTCAGACAATAAACAATATCTATACTAATAACTACCCTAATAAACAATAACTCCTAAAAGACATTGCCTAAAGTTCTGAATACCCCATCTACCTGAATAAATAATCCACTTTTCTTGCTGTAAATGACTCATCTGTACAGTTGACTGAAGTTTGTTTTGCAATAACTATGGCTTTTTGCGAACCACAATTTATTACAACCGATTTTGGAAATAGAAGCTACTGTATGAAGATAAATCAAGGATTGCTTACGTTGAAGAATAAAACATTGCTCCTTTTGAACAGAAACTCAGAATAAAGCACCAAGTAACCTGGTTTTGTATTACATGTCATTTGCTGATGTATGGAAAATTATGAAAACAGTAGTGTAATCTTCAGTCTTCTTCTTTTCTGAGGTTCCAGAAATAGTAAGAAGTTGTAAGCAGAACCTTTGCTTCTTAAAGAAGCTTATACATCCTCACATATCACATTTGCAAAATAAAAAGTCAGCAAATATACCAACTGCCTGCAGTGTGTCAACACTTTACAATTGGACAGTTGCTGAGTAGATACTTTTCATAACTTCAAGGTAGATTGAAATGGTTGCTCTGTGAAATTACTCAGCCATAAAAGTAAATGATTGAAATTACTTGTGGCCTCAAAACTTAGTGAAAGAAGGTGGCTGGAACTGTTAAAGGACATTTTAAGATGCTTTGCATTAATTATCTTTTTTGTCAGTACTGTGCTAAAATTTTTCACAAACATTGTTTATAATGGAAAGCATTTTTAAAGTTTTAAAATAAATAAATTTTAAAATGTATAAATAAATTTAAAAATAATTAATTTTTCAGCAATTTATTTACCTTTTTTCTAATTTCAATGTAATATACTGGGGTATTGTTTTGTTCAGGTTTTCATGTTCAAGTCCCAAAAAATGAATCATTTTCAGTTTCATCTAAGAACAGAAATATGTTGATTTTTATTGTACTTGGAGAAGTTTTGAAAAAGCTGCAGTTAAGTTATGTAATAGCCTGTGAACTGGTCTCTCCTGTTAGATTTCAATTTCTATGATGCATATCAGTATTTTTCATGAGTCATCACTTCTTTTTTAAAGCACAAGTTTTGACATTTGGGATGCAAAGTGTAACCACAATGGCTAACCTTAAATACATCAGCTGCTAAAAAAGAGCATTTAAAAAAAAAATAGTTTAGCAAATTTGTGTGGCTTTGTTTCTATTCAACAAATTGCAGTGTTTTGCAAGAAAAAGAAACAAAGAGGTATCCAGTATATTTTCACTCCTAAATTCAATGATGATCAGAATTTATAGTCATATGGCATTACATCTTTTGTATGTCTCAGTTCCTGAAGAAATGCCAACACAGTCAGGTTTATATTCTGATCTTGTAACATGAGGTTTGCCCAACATTCTGAAATTTTGCTGAGCTCATCTAATTGCTTTATCTGTCTTCTGCACTTCCTTTGTTGTAACATGAACTTCCATAAAAGAGGGAATCCCACTGAGAGTTACATTTTGTTGATGGTTTATGGATTTAATAGAAAACTCCTTTTATAATATAGACATCTAAAATACACCTAAACTGCATTAACATAACTTTATTAAAGCTTCCCAGATTTGCTAAAATCAATGGAGAGATATTAATCTACTCCACCTCTAGTTCCAGTATTACAGATTACAACTACTAGTCCCCACCATTTATGGCTTCTTACCTGTGAAAGCAAATGTTCATCTTTCACCTCAAACCTTCCTAATATTTTTCATAACAGCATAACCTTTTCTTTGGACTAGAAAAGTTGCTTCTTTGCTGATATAAAATGAGCTATTTACATTAGAATTTAGTCAATTAAAATAATTTCCTGATCTTGGATCGCAATACAATTGTATTGCTCAAAATCAGAGCTCCTCCTGAGCTGTAGGATCATTGTATATTTTTGTATGTGAGCAGTTCTGACTTGTTTCCCTTTTGAAAAGGAACCCTTGAAAGCTACAGCTGCAACTATGAAAATGCATGAGGAGATTAGACTCTTTGTCGGATTTCATTCATCTCCCTTTGACAAGACAGCAAGTTGTTTGTGAAAGACCTACATCAAATGCTTATGTTTATGCTATGCACTCCCATGATAATAGATTTCTCATTTTATTTCAAGGTTTAGATTTTTGTTTCCTTTTACAGTCATCTTGAATTTTCAGTAGAAAGAAAATTTCCCATGAATAGTCTACTAACTGAAATTTTAAACACAAAGTATGGACTTTTGGGAGCAGTTTGCATTTTCCCCTAAGGAAGAGATGACAGGACAATTGCAGACAGTGGATTGTAGTTTCAGTGGTAGAAGTGAGGCAGAGTTGACATGAAAAGGAGGGTCATTCCCTGAAGTCTCCTCCCACAGTCTCACAGTGGGAGCCAGAAAGGAATAGAAATTGCAGTTCTTATGTAGAGAAAAAGTATTAGGTGGATACGCACTATTCTATCCTACAGTCTAAAAATCCCAGTAGCCTTGAGTCCCTGCAAAATTCATGAAAGTGTTACAAGCTAAAAAAAATATTTTTGCTTGCTTCTTCTAAAACTCTTGAAAATCCCATTGCTTGAGCCACGTGCTGAACTCTATGGCCTAGCACAAAAGAGCACAAGTGACACCAACCAAGCATTACAGAATACAAGACAAGAAAACCAAAGCAATCACAGACCCTCGGTAATTATAAAATCAATAAGCAATTTGGTAAGTCTGGGAAAAAACTCAGACAACCTTCCAGAATAAAAGCCAACATTTCAGTAAATACATATCTGCACAAAAATAGGTAGTGTGTCAGATCAAACTGGCCAAGCTGATAAAATCATGTTAATTGTCTTTATTGCGCATGAAGATTATTGACTGGCATCACAAAGTACAAAAACAGTAGAGAGAATTTAAAAAAAAAAAAAAAAGATAAACAATATTGACATCAAACAATAATAACATTTGCTGAACTCAGAAATGATGGGAATATATTCTTGCATTTAAAAAGCTGCAAAGAAAATCAGTTAAGACCTCAGTCAAGTTCAAATCCTTTTTCAGTCTTACTTATTTTTTTTATTTTTAGCATGCCTTTAATTTTTCTTTTCCTTCTCTGTAATCCAGAGTTAAAGTAAGGGCTTCTAGATTTACCTGTACACTGTGCCATATTTAAAAGGTGAGCTGAGGAAGTTTGTTTGTTTAAAGACATGCAATAAAGTGCCCCAGCACGTTAGTTCTGCCTCTTGAAAAGAATACCTGACTATGGGCTTTGTTTCCTTATTCCAAGAATAATAGAAATGTGAATGCATTGTCCAGGAACACTTAATTTTCATTGTGAATATGTTGTCAGCTGTTCACAGGCAGGTGTTTTGTTTTTGTTCTGCGTCCTACATACAACTGTTTCAAGTTCTAGAGATCTTGGTCAAGTCACATTAAAGTATGACAGGCAAGAAGCCATCCAGATGATATGAAGACTGTGGAAGTTTTCATTTCTTTTGAGTGCACTGTTAAAGTACCATGAAATCTATTCAAGACAACTGTGAAACTTCCAGAGGTTTCTTCTACAGCAAGTGTTGGGTTAAGATTAAACCAGGCAAAATGCCTGAAGAGATACTGAATAGGTTTGATACAAATTACACTGTCCTGCTGGTTTGAAAGTACACATTACTAGAATCATTAACTGTAATCATCTTCAATTACAAGCACTGTAAGCACACATACAGCACACCAATAAATGAAGCCATTGTTTGCATGCAATGCCCATAATTTACAAAGACATGGCTACCTCATCCAGTTTGACACAAAGCTGCAATCTCCAACAGAATATTCTGAATTATTTTTAACTTCTGGAATTGACGTATCTTTTATGCCTCTTTTTCTCCTAATTCCTACTAAGATAGTGGGTCTTGTTATGTCTCATTATCCTAGTTCATATGAAAAAACGCATTCTGAGTTTGGAGAGGGCTCGGATTGCTCTTTATGAACTCCTGTAAACTGCCGGCAGGGCTCACCACTCCAGAAGTTTTCTCTGAGAGAATATTCCGTTAAGTAATGTTGTTGACACATTTCCACAGTCAAAACAGCAACTGGAAAAGGTACAGACTATGATAACAGTGGAATGAAAGATCTTACTAATTGGCTTGTCATTCTTTTTGGGTCACCTCCTACAGTACTAGAGTCTTCCTATCAGTACTGCATGAGTCCATTGCTTGCAGCATGTACAGCTCATGTCCACATGGACAGCAGAGTTAGAGTAGATTTTAATAATGTATAATCTATTTTACAGTGCTAGTAATATCATAGTCGGCCCTATTACAGTAATCTTTACATTTTCTCCTTCTACATTCTCTAGTGAAATCACAGATCTGAGAGAATAATTTGTTATGGTAATGGGAGGTATTAAAAATCTCTTCTGGTTTCACTGGGGTATGTAAATATATCTTTTGTACTTTATACACTACTGTAGGTAGGGCTGCTAACAATACCTATTATTAAAGCTGCCACATATTTTATAATAGAAGGGCTTATTTCCAGTTGCTTGTAGTTTTACAAATTTTACATATCTGGGTTAACATTTCTTACTCTTTGTCTGCCACAAGATCAGTTATCCACAGTTATCCCTGTGGAAAATTATCAAAGGTTAGACAATTTATAAGGTTTTAAATTGCAGTTTGATCTGAGTTGGGGACAATTTAAGATTTCAGCAGTAGCATACTCTGAGGAACCTACACCGGCTATGCCAAATAATGACATTTTCCCAGAACTGAGGTTACAAACTCCTACAAGGCTGGCTGTGACCTTTCCTGAGCTCTGGAGTATCTACCTGGCAGTCTATTCATGATGTGCCAGTGAGCAGTGTTTTTTATGTTATCCCATGTGTGCTGAGTTTGGCGAGTATTGACCTAAGATCTGATGTGGATGGTTGCTTAGCTATTGATGTTTGCTGCATTAGAAAGAAGTGGAGGCAGGTGAAACAGAAATGCCATGCCACCTATGAAGGCCAAAGCTGTGTAGTATTGCTGTTTGGAAGGGAGGTCTTCTCTGGTTCTCAGTTTGGCTCTGTATGTAGTCTTCCCCCAGTGAAAGCATTCTGTGGATGCAAACAGGCATCCTATGTAGCATGTAGGAGGACTGTGGAAATTACCGACCTGTCAGCCTCACCTATTTGCCTGGAAAGATCATGGAACAGAAAGCTAAGGCTTTCTACTTATTTGTGTCTTTTCATTCTGTGTGACTGTGCTGCTGATTGATTTCTTCTTCACTGCTGGTCATAATTATGGAGCTGCTTGTAGAAATATTTAGTGATGTCTGTATGCTTTGCAATTTGCTCCAGAAAAGCTTGCTGAAATCTGGGATGATGTTTCATTAATGTTTCTTTTGAAGCAGCCAATAGTAAGCATGATATAATTATCTAGATGTCAGATATTGAGGATACCATTGTGTTACCATCAGAATATGAGACTGGGCACAGTAGGCTTGAACACTAAACAGATAATAGATGTCGTACATTTTTACAGTAGCTCAGAGAAGAAAATTCCCTTGGTATGGTAATTCATAGGTTTAGTATAGAAAGAAATAAACCACTGAAGTTTCTAACTTTTTGATCCTTTGTTTGCTAATCCCAGATCATACCCGTACTGAAAAAACTTTCTCCTTTCTAATCTGTTTCTGGGAATGCTTGATGTTAACCTCCAGGCAAATTGCATGCAAGCTTGTCATTTGCTGAGGAATACAAAAGAATACAAATAGTTCCTTGAGCATATGAACTAGTGAATGTGATTTCTCGTAGATTTCTGCTTTTTGAGGTGATCTGAGAATTGTTTGAAGGTTTTGTCCTGATTCTGGCACTTGTAGGTATGCTTTGGGTCTATGGGACACTTAATAGTTTCTTTTCTTCCTGCCTGTTTTCATATATCTTCTAGTAGCAATAATTATCTTTACATCACATTCTACTTGCTCCAATTTTATTAAAACTGTGGGAACAGACATATGACACATGCATAGACAGTAATGATCATATATACTGTTTATCCATAGGAAATTAGGCTAAAAAGCAAAAGGATTACAAATAATGAAGATTTTTTGGCAGACAATGCACGGGAAATGAATGGAATTAGCACACCTCTGAGTGGCAGGAAAATTTTACTACCTGCATATATTTGTCTTTTGATACCAGTGCGACCAGTTTAGCCTGAACATCTGGAGTTGTCTTTCAGATGTTCAATCTCATTTCTCTTTAAAAGAAGACTTGCTTTTCCTGTTGCATTATCTTTCCAGTAATAGAATTAGAATTAAAGGTTCAGCCTTCGTTATTCCCAGCTGCCTTTTGCAGACTTTATCCCTACTATGTGTTTTCCCATTTCCTAATTTTATTTGCAAAGAACTTGAGTGATAGGACTTCCATAATTTCCTTGGAGAGAGCATCACATGTCTAAAAGATTACATTCTAAACCACCTTTTTTCCCTGTTCTGACACAAAAAAAAATCCCTCAGGGTTTAAATGAAACTGAAATTGACCATTGTTTTGGGTTTTTTTTTTAGGAGTTTATTATTACCTCTATTTCATGAGGTAATAAGATCCTTTCTATACAGTTTCTATACAGTAAGATAACAGAAATGAATAGTCCTGATTTCTATCTCTTTATTAGAATATTACTTTGCTTAAATATTCTACTGTAGCTATATTTTTTTTGCCCTATGCTAAATGTTTTCAAAGCAAAAGATAAACTCTCAGGCAAAGAAATGTTTTTTTTCTTGAATGTACTGATCTTGGAACAGAACACACCATTACTTTGACTGTCTGGTGGCTGCTGAATTGGAAGCCACAACTCTGAAATACTCCCACAGTAGTGTCACTGCTTTTGACCCAATGATTTCAAGGAAGGTAAGAAATCCTGAGAATGTTTCTCCCAAACCAAACCCCCTAGAAACCCTGAGAATCTTCCTTTCATTTAGTCATCTGGGATTTAAGACATGGATTTGAAGTTCTAGGAATCCCAGCACACAGACCCTTTTAGCTCTATCACAGATCTATTTACTGATGAAAAAGACACTTGAAAATTCTGAGACCTTTGACTGATGATAACAATATCATTTCAACATTTTCCAAATGGAGGCTTCATTTAATTAATTATTTTGAGATTTAGGTTTAAGCTTGCTTTCTTTCAAACAAACAAACATATTTGTAATTAGTATTTTTTAAAAGCCACTTTGAAAAATATATTTTTTAATTTCTTGGGAAATAGAAACTATACTTTCTGATCAGTTCCAATAGATTTTATGTGGTAGGACTAGTATAGACAAACTAGAAATTGGTAAGAATCTTGGTTACAATTTTGAGATGGAAATATTGGACAAAATTGAAATAAATTGACTTCAGACACCTTCATACTTTTACATTCTGATCCTAGAGCAAAAGTACTTATGTACTCATAATATTTTCTTTTGAAAGCAGGAAATACTAGAAAATCATGGGAAGACATTTTCATACAATATTTCCTGTTCAGTTTTGTAAAGTCAAGAAGTTTACAGGACAGCATTTCAGAAAAAGATTTAGACATCTTGAGCTTTTTGCAACCCGATTATGGATTGCTTCACAATTATGGATTTTATTTTGCAAGGATATAATAATCTGCATAGTTCAACACCTATTTCCTTAATAGATTCTTCACCCCTTAGTGCAGCTAAGTATTCGGTTTGTCACCCAGTCCCTTGTGAACATGACTGGGTCTCCTTGCACTTATGTGCAGTCGCTGGTGTCTGGAGATGCATCCAAATGATGTCATCCCTGTCAGCAAAGCTACAGCCCAGCATTTTTTTGAGCTGTGTGATAAAAATCTTTTAGCTACACAAAGGCCTGGTAGGGGCATGATAGCCATTCTTTAAAAAGCACGTAAGCTTAATAGAAGTCCTTTTGTACGTTCTTGGCAAATATTTGCAGAAAATGGTATCGGGTTTTTGTACACTAACTGCAAGTGTCTCATGAGAGAAGTTTTATCTGTTGATTGAACTTAAACAAGGTTATTACAAATGTCATAATGCAGGGCCCAGTAAAACAAATATTGTTTTTCCTATACCCCATTAATTAATTAATTAAAAAACAAATATCCTCTTTAGCTATGAATTTATACTGATCCTCTCAATATTAATCAAAGTAAGACTTCGTTTGACTTCTTTGAAGATTCTCAAGGCCTCTGAAACACACACCTACATACTCTGTATCAATGCCAAATGATACTACTTTGGGGCAGTTAGGGCAGTGGCAGTATCACTCTTACGTGAGAGTTTTAGGGGAACTGACAGTAAATAGCTGAGTGTTCATTCCACAGAGTTACTATTGTAACCCAGGAACAGTCAGGGTTTATTACTATACTTTTTGCTTACATGTTAGTATGTTTGTTGCATTGGCAGACTGATTTTGTTGTTCTTTTGAATGTTAAACTATTAGGTTCCTCATGCTCCCTTAATTATTGTAATACCTTTGAAAATAACAAAATAATTTAGTCTCAAGATCTTTGCCCATTTTTAGTGGAGATCCTAAATTTCAGCTTCCTTTCTTAACAGAACTACAGAGCTGATCTAACCAGATTGTGACAACTGGAGATTTATTTCAGGAATAACTGAAAGGTTTGACCAAGACAGACATTGTGGTACTGACAGTCTTCATTTCTTTAATTTGCAGACAAATTAATATAATATTTGCAAGATAATATGAGTGACAAAAGTTAAAGAGTTTATATACTTTAAGGGAATGTCTGATATTTTTAATCTAGGTAAAACTAGTCTATGTTTCAAAGATCCAGAACTCAGCTCAGAGAAGCTTATTTCTGACCTTGGGAATACCCTGAACTTCCAGGGTGTAATATTCTGCAGTTTTAGAGTGAAACTCTAGCCAAAAAAGTAAAGAACAACAATAACTACATTTTTTCTTTTTTTTTTCCCCCAAAAATAATTCCTTCCATATACTATCCCCCCCACCCCTAAACCCCCAATATCAAAAGATGTATTCCTGGTTTAATTTAAAGACTACTAACTTTCAAAAAGCCCCTGGAAGTAATTTTAACTGCATCTCATATTCTCAGCTATCCCTTCTGTGGTGCCAGATGAATCCTAACTCTGACCAAGCAATAAATAACATGATTATTATGTTGAAATCTGTTCAGTGATGATGTAAAGCTAAAAAGAATGTGGAGCTTAAATTTCCCGTTTACAGTAACAACTTGCTAAATTCAGAAACAGCTATGCTGATGGCCAATGATCTTTTCATATGTTTCCAAAGCTTGCTGGAAAGAGTTATTTAAAAGGCTACTGTATCAAATTGTGCTGAGCTACTTTCTGTTTGTTGTTATAACTTCTTCTTAAGGGCAAAAATAATAACTCTGAGAGCAACCAAATGTGTTATTAGATTCAGGAATCCTGCAATATTAATCTGTAAGTTTCTGCTGGAGGATCTTCATAATCAAATGCCAAGTTCAGACTGGACTTAGAGAATTTCTTTTTTTTTTTTTATTTTTTTTCCCCTGTGAGTGGCTAGCATTATTTTTCTCTGAGAGAAAAATTCAGGAGTGTTGACCCTTACTGACTCTCCCTGTGCACCTTAGGCAGTTTGGTGGTAATGTATGTCCAGAAGATGATCCAGAAGCTGCTTCCCACAGATCAGCACAAGACTGTGATGCTGTGCTTCTTGCTTCAGAGCTCCTCTGTTTCCACACAAGATGTGTCTCATCAGAAAGTCCCCAATACACTGAGATATCACCTACTGAGCTGGCCATAGAATCGTAAAATCATAGAACAGTTAGGTTTGAAAGGGACCTTCAAAGTGAGCTGGCCATAGAATCATAAAATCATAGAATAGTTAGGTTTGGAAGGGACCTTCAAAGGTCATCTAGTCCAACCCCCCTGCAATGAGCAGAGACATCTCCAACTAGATCAGGATGCTCAGAACCACACCCAGCCTGGCCTTGAATGTCCCCAGGGATGCCACATCTACCACCTCAATATGGTGTGGCAATGAGTTCTGGTGGTTTCCCACCAACATGGTAAAAACTGTCTTCCTCATGCCCAGCCTGAATCTCCCCTCTTTCGGTTTAAAACCATTACCCCTCATCCTATCACAACAGGTCCTGCTAAAATGTGTCTCCCCATCTTTCTTATAGGCCCCTTTTACGATCTGAAAGGATGCAATAAGGTCTCCCTGGAGTCTTCTTCAGGCTGAACAAACCCAACTCTCTCAGCCTTTCCTCATAGGAGAGGTGCTCCATCCTTCTGATCATTTTCATGGCTCTCCTCTGGACCTTGTCCAACAGGCCCATATCTTTCCTGTGCTGAGGACTCCAGAGCTGGACACAGTACCCCATGTGGGGTCTTACTAGAGTAAAGAAAAAGACGGAGCAGAGCTGGAGTAGGAAAGGATCTGAAAAAAACATGGCACACCCATGATAGGGCTCAAACAACCACCTTTATTTCTTTTTGTTGTCCCTTATGAAGATTATAATCTTCATAAATTCATTCCATCTTCAGTGAATTATGGTTGCAGCCTCTGTGCTACACCACTGGATGCAATCTGGCCATTATCCAGGCCTATATTACCACTCCACCTTGGAGAGACAGCTATAACCCACAGCAAGTGTTGAACACCTTTTACATAGTTGCTCCATCAATATTTCCATCTTCTTTGTTTTAGCCATCTTAAGAACTTAAACAGTCTAAATACTTTTGCACAAGCTTTCTCTCAGTTTCTTCACCTTTGTATGTGTTTGATACGTAATACATATCCCAGAGAAACTAAGGTAGAAAAATTTTCTTTTTCACTGGACAAGTATGGCTTCCATCTCTTATTTACAGCTCTAAAAGACTTACTTAACCTCATTTTGCTCCATAGAGATGTTAGTTGTAATCTTATGCCTAATATATTTTTGGGAAGAGTAAAGCTTCTATAAATATATTGATCTTTTATTTTTTTAAAGTTGCATTTGCCACCTTGGTAATGACTGCCACCTGAAGTCCTTAAGGGGGTTGTTAACAACTTAGACTTCTGATAGTCATTTATCCATTCTTTCCTGGCACTGAGATGTTCTGTCATTTTGAAAGGATTTCCCTGCATTTTAATTCAGTGTCAGTGTATCCAAAGCTATAAAACCTTCTAAAAGTGATGGATCTCTGCAAAGCTTTTTTTGTTACATTGTCAATCAAGCAGCCCAGACTCTTCTGGTACATAGGAACCTGCCTTTGAAACCCTCTTGCAAGCAGAAAAGGTTTAGAAATATGTACACTGATCATCTGGCAGAATTTTCTAGGAAATTCACCATGCGACCATATGGCTCATTTGGGCTTCCAATTTGCTCTTTGGGAAATTATAGCAAAGTGATTCTGTGAGAGTCTATGCTTCTGAAAACTTATAGTTTGCAAATCAGGGATCACGGTTATTCAGCTATCTTTGAAGAAAAAGGGAATACTAAGAGATCAAACTAGATAACACTGTCAATGACATTGAGAGCACTAAAAAGAAGGTGACAACCAAGGCTTGTATTTGTGTCTGAATGAGTCAAGTCTTGAGACATAGTTTTCCTATGGAAGAGGATTACATCTAAGAAATGTTTCTCCTGTATAACTCATGTTTTTTAAATCCCAGATAGCTCTCTACCTTTCTGTGACTGTGAGATTTATGATGACTCTGTAAATCACAACAGGCTGAGTTTCTGCATGTTGTGGCTCACAGGTGTCAGCAGTTCAGCTCATTGATTTGGCATATCCCAGTAGAGAGCTCTGCTACAAAATAAGCAACTGGTAGCTGGGTAGTATGTATCCCATGAGACCAACAACCATATAACATATATTTGCCCATTGCATGTTGTTTTGATCTTATGACCTTTTCCTCAGTGGATTGAACCTCTAATGCTGAGGAGTCAGGCGACATATGTCCCCTGCCTACCTGCACAGGGAAAGACAGACAGCTCCTCCACAGGAAGCCTTGTTGTTTGTGAGGCACTAATTTTTCACCTATATTCTGTTTTTCCTCTCAACAACTCTGTTGTTCTACATGTCAATCCACAAGTAGGAAGCCTTTATGGCTTGTGAGACTGGATATTTCTGGCAGCTAGATCCTATTATTATTAGATTTAGAAGCAGGACTTATACTAGGGCTTTTTATTGTTGGTTTCTGTTTGGGGTTTTATTCATTCTCTATCACAGGAGGACTATGTTCTTTTTTCCCTGTATATTGCCACTTCAATTAATGCCCCCCCAAATTCTATATGGCTTAAGAGCAAAGCATCTTTCTATCAACTGGTTCTGCAATTATAGAATTATACAGCTATACCTGCGAATTTTTTCATTTTCTTGAACAACGTACATAAACATCGTCTCACCAAGTGTACTTTCTAATATTCAGCCTCTTCATTCTCAGTGTGAGTGCCAAGCAGAGAGCTACTCTTTGCTGCTGCACTGTGGTTATAGGTCTAACACTAGATAGTGTTGCTGAAATGCAACACTATTGGGGAATGATTTTGTACATTGAAAGGTCAAATGTACTCATGTATTGGATTATACCTTTGCTAAAATATTATTGAGGTGATAACTACTTGCTTAACATGAGTAATTCTGCTCCTCCTTCAGCTCATTTTGACAGTTGTATCATTATTGAGCAGATTAGCATTAGATACTACTCTTCATGAAAGTCTCTAATATATTTTAGTAGGTTCTTTTTCTGAATACACTACATTTCGTTTACATTGGAGAGGTTCAATTTTTTTGTAGGTATTTTAGATACCATAAAACTGAAATTACTGATTCATCAGACAGATTTCACAGTCTTTGTAAAAACAGATTGTTCCAGGTATTTACTCGTGTTTTTAAATGCAGGATCTGGTCTGAATTTCTCTTCCATGGACATTGGCTGTAACACTTTCTAATCTGATCTTGTTTTGTGAATATTAACAGATGTTGCAAAGTTATTTTTTTGTTACTAACTACAGGATCAAAATTAGTCAGTTTTAAAAATATTCATTTAAAATGTGTTAAATGTATTTGTAACTGACTATTTTTTTCTGGTAAATAATTTGAAAATTATAAATATATTGAGATTGATTACTAATTCTTCTAAGTACAGATTTACTAAATATATCACGAATGTATCCACTGTATAGTCATTATGTAGCTGAAAAAAACATTCACTGCATCACATGATATTCCTAAGATGAGGATATTTCAAATAAATAGTATGTTCTTACAGGAAATTTTATCTTTTGAGACATGCAGGCACCAACAAATCCTTTAAAATACAATATTTGAAACACATTGAAAATATAAAATATTTTAAATTAATCAGAAAGGAATGGTCCCCTGGAGAAAAAAAAAAACAGTTGCAAGATCATCCTCATGCTTTCTCGAATTTAATTGTTAGTAATATTGAAGACCAGTCTGACTGAAACGGTACACATGTTCTAAAGGACACTCGGATCTGGTGAGTAATGTCTGAAAATAAACTCTGTAACTTCTCCATGTATGAAGAATTCTTATGCTACACTGGGAAAAAGATGTGATTTCTGAGCAATTTTTTTTTCTACTATGGGTGTAACTAAATATAGGAATTAACTGCATGATTTAACACATAAAAAATTGTAGAGGTATTTTGCATCAATTAAAAATGAACTGACTCTTTGATTTATGTTATTAATTGAAATATAACAAATTATTATTATTCATAGGTTGAAAAGAGGCCTTGGTTTGACCAGTATAAACAGAAACGTCAGTAAAAATCCAAAGGGGTCTCAACAATTTCCCTGGACCTGGTTAGGAATCCAGTATGGAGAAAGGGAAGTCTCAGAAGAGATATTATTACATTAGGCAGGCCAGGGCAGTGTTTTAAATTCTTCAGAGAATGTATCCACCTTGAATTTCATGCATAAAAGAGGGTGGAGAGAAAACTAATGTTGGAAAACAACCTCTTGACACTTTTTATTCATCATATCCATTGGATTACTAAGTTTAACACTAATCTTTGCTGATCAGGGGAAATTTTTGTGGGTGAAAATGTCTGCCCAACAAGCCCTAATGATAAAAATTATACACCACAAACTGAGATTTATTTCTGAATATCTGTGCTATGTGAGATGATTATTGACACTCACTCTGTTTCTTCCTACTGCCATTCTGCAAGATACTAATTCCTGCCAAGCTCTATGAAAGGCCTGGAGAGTATCCCTTAAACCACATCATATGAGAAAGGTTAGCTCAAATTACCTTCATCAGCTGGTGAGCTGTGGTAAGCAGCTGAAAGTATTAATATCCCAAGGTAGCAGACACAGCTGGATCTGGAAAAGGACATCTGGTAATGGTCTGCAGCTGTGTCAGAAATTGGACAGAAAATAAATGAAATTAATGTAATTTTATTTCAAAACCAATTGTAAGCTCTCTCTCTAAATTCTTTATCAATTAGTGGAGTCCTGTCTCAACAAAGGCACAGAAGGAAAACTTCAAAGCAGCATTGCAGTTAAATAAAAGTACAGAAATACTTGTCCATTAAGAGGATTTGAAAATATTGACATATGAAATTTAAAGAGGCTGTGGAAAAGAAGAGATTTAGTTAAAGTTTCTCAATTTAGAATTAATTATAAAGAGGTATGCTATTTATCTCATCTGCTTGTGATTCTCAATGATGCATATTTAAGAGGAAAGAAAATTTCAATTTAATCTGAAGGAAGTGATTATTAAGGTGGGATACACTTGTCTGTGAGTTAAGGGCAGGGAAGGATTCAACTCATTTTAAGTCACTGAGTTTATCCATTTGGACAATGGGAGCTCAGCTGAAGTATTGAGTACCATAGCTGAGTATCCCCTACTGTTTGCCTATTTTTTCAGTAAAATGACTCTCAAATATCAATCAACCCTATTTCAACAGATTGCAATGAAAATTTAGATATCTAGTTACAGCATTTTATACCACCTTGAAAGTCTGTCTTCATACCTGTATGAGATTGATAAAATAAATTATTCATATCACAAATTAATTTGAAAAACTCCTGTAAAAAAAACCCAAAGAATTAGACATTTATAAAGATAATGAAGTATTCACAGTTAGATATAAAAGGAAAATATCTGGAATACCCATGAAGTGTCCTGCAGAAGCAGACTTCCGAAGTCATTACTTTGGGAAAAAAATTTACCCAATTGCAATTGCAGAACAATTGGGTAAGTGCAATTGCAGCACGTGTGGAAGGGAAGGAGAGGGATAGAATCCTAGAAAGATCCTTACTAAATTCCACTTTTTCCAGGGAGAAAATTCCACTGCTACAAAGATGGCATCACCTTCTAAGCTTATCCTGAAAGTGATAATAATAATTAGTAACCTATGGTGATAAAAATAGTTTAATCCCTGACTAGTAGTGTTTAACTGTACCAGATAACGATGTACTGCAGATATTATGTTGCTGTTCCTCAGGGTGTGCATGAGGAAGTAAGGAATTTTTTTTTTCCTACAGTAAATTTTTTTTCCCGTGGGTTTCCCCAGGGTGCTTTATGACTGCATGAATCCCACTTATGGTGCAACCAATCCCAGAAGAGGCAATGTAACAAATGCTCTGAAATTAAGAGAGGTGTGCATTTCACATTTAATGCCACAGAGTAATATATTCAGGAGTTAATATCAAATGGTAAATGGTATCCATTGCACCCTCACAGAGTTTCGATTAAATCTTTTTTTTTGGTCTGTGCTAATGTTAGATTGGCAGTAGCTGAACAATATCAAATTTATTTTCATCGCACTCTGTCTGTGGAGGTGTGATATGTGTAATTGAAAGTTTGGCCATCTTTTCATTATAGGAAGACTAAGCTCATCCATCAGTGCCAAAAGTAGGAAGTTGGTGTCATATATCAAGCGTCATTTAGCACATGCACATCATTCACAAAGATCAATTATTATAATATTTATTTTAAATGGCACAGGTTGAAACCAAGAAAGCGAGACATCCATCTTTATCAGTTACATACCTTTAATTCCTAACAATGTTAACTGCAAATTTCATGGTACAGCCAGCTACAGTCTAAATTTTGTACAAGTAATAATTTTTAATTTAATTTAGACATATCCCAATTTATCTTCATCGTTCTTCTCTTAAAATTCAGTAAATTCTTGTTTTATGAAACTAGTCAGAAACTCCTTGCTGAATAACCCATAATAACAGCAAGCTGTTGTTAAACAAGAGGTGACAGTATTGGCTCACTGTCACATCTAAGGGACAAGTTAAAAAAACAGGTTGAAAAGGTGTTAGTTTTCCTAATCTGGCTGTACCTCTGCACAGACGAGACTTTGGGTCTTTCCACTCTCAGTGTTCCTCGCTCGATAATAATCCATATATTGGAAACGTGACAGAAAACAGAAAAGCAACTCTATTACAAGCTAAAATTTGAAGAAATTTTCTGATCAACTAGTTTTGTTTTTATACACTCATCTTTTCCTCCAGCCAACCCTACTTCACACATTTCTTTCAACCCACTCTTCTCTCTCATGACTTGTCCTTCTTTTCTTGTGGAAATCCTGAAAATTAATGTCAGGGACACTGCTGCTAGCTTTGATGTTAATAATTTATCCAAATTGACAACAGATATAATCACTTTTTAAGGGTTACCAAAAACAGCTGCTGTGAAGAAATTTGGTGTGTAAGATGGGGATGGGGAGGAGAGGCTGCTGGTAGAAGAGGAGGGTAGGGTTATTATGCATGCACAACATCCACGGTCATACCTCAGGATAAAGTGGAAGATTCTCTGTCTTGTATTTCTACACTACAAGATATCTAGAAAAGAAGTTACTATCACCCTACTGAGAAAACTGATAACACACAGATTTAACATATGAAAGCTCAGAATTCCCAAAAAGTCGTAGAAGAATAGATCATACATTAAAAAAAAAAAAAAAAAAAAAAAAGTCGAGACATTCCACTGAAGTCAGAATTTAACCTACCTAAAGAAGAGGACAGAATTCAAATTAAAGGAAAAGTTACATTTTTTATACACTATGCTTTTATGAATGTGTTCTTCTATATAGGTGGGGAGTGCATGTACCCACATATATGCATGTATGTATAACTTATGTTCAGCAGAGCAACTGTGGAGCCTAGTACCTCCATTCTGTGTATGTAAAAGTTGCTCCTAAAAGTGGGGAAACTGAGTGAAGCTTTCCCAGTTCCCACCTTTGTGAGCAAGAGGAAGGAGAATAGGTGGAAAGACAACTGCCACCCCCAGAGGTGTTCAACCTGCAGTGTGAGGTGGAGTCAGACCCAAAACCAAAAAAAGGAAATATCAATCACCAGCCATCTCACTCAGTGATCACTCATTTAAGTAGCTGGTGTTCGATAGACTGAGGCTCTGTTTATTCCCAACACTTAATACCTATTTACCTTGTTGGGATGACATCCTGTGGGAATATCGGACTGGTAACTCCCATATTCCCTTTTGGTTGTGTGAAAGGGTGTCAAGCTCACTGGAAAGAGGGAAGCAAACAAATGGGCATAAAGGAGTTTCCCTCCCTGTCCTTGCCTTGGCAGGGGTTGGAGAGGACAGGCAAAGCAAAGGAAGTTGTACAACCCCCAACACCACTCCTCACTCAAGTGATATGTGAAGACTTAGGCAAGGCTTCAAATGTTGCATAATTTGACATTTGGCAGAGAATATCTATTAGAGGTCCTGGGAAACTATGTTAGCAAGGGAATTTGCAGCCAAATCTTACATAAAACATTAGTTGTGTTGGATTTGCCAAATGATTCTGAGGATTTAAAAATAGTGAAGACTAACTTTGCCATGGTTTTGAATCCAGGGTTACGATCCTAGAGTGCAGTATATCCTTGTATTTTTGGCAGTAATTTGGAAAGTTGCATTTGACATTTCAACCTATATTCTAATGAGAAAGTTCTGTTTTCTGGGTTTTTACAAGTGTTGAAAGACATTGTATTCTTGGGAGCCATTGAACCCTGTCTTGGATTTTAATACCCATTAAGTGATTAATGGAGAGAATGGGATATTCTGAGCAGCTGGGGCAGCACTCACCTGTGAATTGGACCCTTTCCAACTCTAGTGAATACCAGGTTAGATCAGAAAAGGAAATAAGAATGAAATAATAATTTTATTTTTTTTAAATACAGTAAAGGAAGCTATAAACTGGATAAACTGGCAGCAGTTCAGGATTGCTGAAGTCTGGGTGCTTTGGAGTTTGTTGACCTTTTGCACTTTTAATCTGAAAAAGCAAAGAAAAAGCAAAGTAAATATTAAATACTTGCATGTGATTATTTAATTCTACTTGCAGTAAGATAAAAAATCTTGAGAAAAAGAAAAACTTTGCAAATTATGAAGAACATTTCCAGCCCTATTTGAGTACTAATAAAACAGGGCTTTTTTCACTATGCAAAGAGATTCAAGTACTGGTGCAGGGCTACTGCCCATGTTTCATTAAGAGGTCATCTGTCCCTCCTCTTTTAAATCATTTTAGTCACTTTTCCCAGGTTACCGACTGTCATTGTGTCATCTTACTTCCATCTAAAAGGAAGGTCATGTCTGTGACATTAAAAATTGTGCCATAAGCAAGCAGCAAAATAGTTTTCAAAAGTGGTATTCAAGCACCGTGTGCATGCGTATGTGTATCTGTAAAATCCAAAACAGAACACTCAACTGCCCAGACTTCTCTTCCAGTGGATGGAGGGAACAAATGTGTGATAGATGTTCCTCACCTTGATCAAAGCAGTACTAAAAGCTTTCCGATACTACAGTGATGAGCATGCTCTAACCACCTACAGAGGATACATAAATGCTTCTTTAGTTCATGAAAGAAAAGAGCACATCTCAAGAAACAGCTCAGAACAGCAGAGCCTCCTTGCAGTAAAATAACAAGCTAGCTAATTAGATAACAGCTAAGCACATATTTTATTCCCTCTTTGATTATATAATGTAAGCCTTTTTTCTAGAATTTAAATGAGGAGTTGGCTGTCCAGCTAGTCACATATATGTTACAAAAAATTAAATTAACCGTTTGATGGCAAAAAAAAATTATTAGTACATTTTATCATTCCATAATGCAGTTGAATAACTATAGAATAAACAAACAGGAGTGAAATTGTACCTATAAAAGATTTGCTCAACAGGAAAGAGAAAAAATATTGAATTTTTTAAGTGTTAGTCAAAATGTTACTACTTTTAGAAACCATTCAAAACTCTGTTTGGCCAGGCTGATATGGATTTTTCACAAGATCTTTTTTGTTTTAGTTAGACTAGAAACATTATTAAATTTGATTTCAGGCAGTAAGATCTAGTATTCTGAGACATATTGGCTGGATGCCAAAAGAAGTTCCATATGACCATTACTAGGTCATAGAGTAATGAAACTTTGTTCTGAATAAGCTCCACATGACAAAGGAAGATTGAATTTGTAAATATATCTGGAACAGCTGCAGTGAACCTTATGCATGATCAAACATGCACAAATGTATGCATAAATGATCTTTTCTGAATACAATCCAGTAACTGCAGTCACGTGTAAATAGACATTAACACAAATTGTGTTGAGCATCTGAATATGATAATATGATTATTTGCTGGCTAATATTGCTATACACATGTCCACTTCAAAATGTGTTTTGTAAGTAATAAATTATTGGCATTTTTTTGAGTTTTAATTTGAAACCAACTCATTAAAAAACATGAAATGTAATAGGCTGAAGTCAAAATGTCCTAATTTCATCTTTTCAGATGACTTAAAGTAATTCATGAGTTTGAGAGTATGAACATGGTTTTTTTTCAAACTACTTTCTGTAAAAAAATGTTTACATTTTACTTTCTTGTCATTAAAGCCTGCTTACAAGAGGCATTGCTCCAATTTACAACTTTTTGATCTTACATGGATTTGAGTAAGATAATGAGTGATATGCTTAGAGAACATAGAATCATTATAGAACCATAGAATTGTTTGGGTTGGAAAGAACCTTAAAGATCATCCATTTCCACCCCCCTGCCATGGGCAGAGACACCTTCCACTGGACCAGGGTGCTCAAAACCCCATCCAGCCTGGCCTTGAACATTGCCATGGATGGGGTAACCACAGCTTCTCTGGACAAACTGTTCCAGTGTCGCACCACCGTTATAGAATTTTTTTTTTTCCTAATGTCTAATTTAAAACTCCTCTCTTTCACCTTAAAGCCATTCCCTCTTGTCCTGTCACTATCTGCCATACTTGTAAAAAATTCCTCTCCAAGTTTCCTGTAGGCTCCCTTTTGGTATTGGAAGGCTACTGTAAGGTCTCCCCTGAGCTTCCTCTTCTCCACACTGAACAAGTCCAACTCTTTGAGCCTGAGCATCTTCATAGGAGAGATGTTCCAGCCTGATGATCATCTTTGTGACCCTCCTCTGGACTCCCTCGATCAGGTTCATATGCCTCTTATGTTACAGCCTCCAGAGCTGGGTGCAGTACTCCAGGTGGGATATAGAACTTTGCTCATTGCTGTGAAAATAACTCTTATATAGAGCTCTTTGCACACCTTAAAAAAGATCTGATAGGAACCATGCAGGAAGAGAATTACTCAGGAAGTCAGTTGTATAGTATTATCCACTTACTCCCATCAGTTGGTTGGCGTTGTCTCTCCAAGTGTTGTTTCTTTGCTGAAAGTCAAAATGCATTGTAATTCTCTAAATATATTCAAAATAACATAGAGCTGAAATCAGCTCTGTGCTGAACATCTACTGTTTGTGAGAAAGTAAAGAACAATAGGAAGCTTGTCTTCCCTCCACACATCTTGTGCGTCTTGGACAAGACACTCTTACAGTGCAAGATAGATGTAAACGCATTTTAAGCTGTTTTATTTCCATCCACTCAGAATTGGAAGGGCAGGTACCTAGTGCAGGAAGAAGCTATATCATCACTGTTAACCTTTTACCTGTGAAAGTACCAGCCTCTGACAGACTGTCTGCAGGCAGAACGAGTCTTGTGACAAAAGGCTTCAGCACAGCACAGACCTAGAAACATGAAGATTTTCCACAGATAGTATTGAATTAAAATTGTATGATTTGTTAAAATCTTATTTTTTTTTTTTTTATAAAATAAAGTATTTATATGTTTCTAAAGCAATTGTATTCTTATACCAGTGTCGTGGTTTAAGCCCAGCCGGCAACTTGGAACCACGCAGACGCTCGCTCACTCCCCACCTTTTCCTTCCTCCCCCCGCTCCCGGAGGGATGGGGAGGAGAATCGAAGGAATGTAACTCCCACGGGTTGAGATAACAGCTCTCCGGTAACTAAGGTATAATATAAACCACTACTGCTACCAATAATAATGATAAGAGGAATAACAAGGGGAGAGGATACAACCGCTCACCACCCGCCGACCGATACCCAGCCCGACCCGAGCAGCGATCTGGGCCTTCCGGGTAACTCCCCCCAGTTTATATACTGGGCATGACGTGCTGTGGTATGGAATACCCCTTTGGCCAGTTTGGGTCAGGTGTCCTGCCTCTGCTTCCTCCTGGCTTCCCCTCCTCTCTGGCAAAGCATGAGACTGAGAAACTCCTTGGTCAGAGTAAACATTACTTAGCAGCAACTAAAAACATCGGTGTTATCAGCATTGTTCCCAGACTGAAAGTCAAAAACACAGCACTGCACCAGCTACTAAGAAGGAGAAAAAATGACTGCTGTAGCTGAACCCAGGACAACCAGGAAGTCATCCAGTGGGTGATAGGCCATTAAATTGTAAGACATTTGTATTCTACACTTGAAAAAATGTCTCTGATCAGATAAATCTCAGCATTTTGAACTTTCATTAGAATACCTAATAAAGTGCTGTGGGTTCTTTTCCCAGACCAGGTTATCCCCAGTGGCAGATATTCTAATAACTTGCCATCTTAATAAAGATACCATACTAGAATATAGTAGTAATGCTAGCAAAGTCATTTTCCACTCAAGATTCTGTTTGTACAGTAGCTTTTGCTATCTAGAGGCAAAAAGTGCATAACAATATTAGCTAGACATCTGACCTAACAACTTAGCATCTTATGCTAACAGAGGGTGTCTCAGTTTAAGCTGGAAATAAGACAGTTTGATAGAGGTAGGTTTCAGATTTTAATGCTTGTTACTCATAAGAGGGAAGTTTCTTTTTGTAAATCAGCAAAAACTTCAAACAGCTGCTGGGACCATGTAGAAACTTGACACTATCTGAACAGGCATTTGAGAAGGGCTGCCGAAACTTTTCTGTCCGCTTCATCGGCTGTTGTGAAACAAGCATGTACATGAGGTGTGTTAGGAAATAATATTTTTTTGCTTCTGTGACAAAGTGAATTCCCTCAGTGGCATCACCAGGCTCACAGTTTGGGAAACTGACATTTGCCTCTCCTGGGCCTGCTGTACTTTCTCA
>NW_009925044.1:86997-95168 GCF_000696875.1 Nestor notabilis
TGTGCCTAAAGGAAATGGAAAAAGGAGTAGTAAGCTTGCTGTGCACAAATGAGAGAAGCACTGATGTTTTCCTTTTAAATATCAGGAACTGTTGGCTTTTCAGAATGTTTTTATTCAGCATCCTTTATTGTAAAGGTGCTTTTGCATGAAAAGAACAATGAAGGTATATATTACATATTAGCCATATCCTGTTCCATCAGTCAAGAAAATGTTATTTAAAGTAGTATATGTTCAGAATTAATTATAATCTGAAACATTCAACTTTTATCAGAGTTTAAATCTGACAACCTGCTTTTCAAAAAGAGTAATTTTAGAAGGAGCTTTCTTTGCGATGATTGTAATAGGATAGCTGTAGAGTCAAACATTGTAACTTAGGCCAAACATTATTTGGGTGAAAATTACTCCTTTGCAGAGCATTGAGAGTTGTATTACCTCTTCAAGTCTCAAAATAGAATTAGACGACATGGGTTGACATAATGAGTTAAGTGCTGGAAATAAAGCTGTCATGATAAAAAAACTTATGATGCAAACACTGTTTAACTCCATCTCAACAGTGACAAATTTAGCTCTGGATTAATAGGCTAGTTTCTTGGGCTTTCAAATGTGCAACCTGTTTATCGTCACACAGATGCCAAAACTTCTTATACTTTATGTTTGCCAGTCATCTAAATGAGATGTAAATAGTTCATAAGACATGTTCTAGTTTCAATAAGAATAAATTTGATCTATAATATATTTTCATATTTCACATTCTTTGTTGATTTGTTTTTTGTTGAACTGGTAAATCTTCAGTGCACAGTCTATATTTTTTAAGGAGAAAGGTTCTGATATTATCTCTTTTGAGTAAAAGGGGCAAGATTTAAAGGAAGAGGTGTTATATCTTTACTAAACCAAAGCACAAAACTTTTTATTTGAAATACAAAACTTCTGAGTCTTTCATGGGCAAAATACTTACTACTTCTCATTTCAAGGATTTCTGTATTATTCACAGAAAAAGAAAAAAAAAAAAGACTTCTCTATTTTCTAAATATGTTATATGTACACAAATGTCAAGTCAAACCGTTATAGCTCACTCTGCTAGCTGCCAAAATGGTTGCATTACAACCTGGGGTTTTTCCTTAAGGTGAGGCTGAAATGCTTTTTAGAAAATAAATATAAAATAAATGTTTGTTTTGACACAGATCCAGGTCATTTCAGGCCATCCCAGTCTTAGTGTAAATAATATTGCTTAGTTGTGTTCTCTCGCGTTGGTAGACTACTCATCACTAGGGGTTTGTCTCATATGTAGATTATTTTTTACACACGCAGAGCAAGAAAGTCATGACATTTGTCACTCTGTTTTCAAGGAGTTTTACTTTTTATTCTGAATCACTAAGCCCATTCCATTTTTTCATGCCAAGATCATCCCTCCACTGAAACCTTAAACTGAATTTCCATCATGTCCTGTGCTTGAAGCTGCCCTGTTAAGTTTCCACGGAAACAGCAGATGTTATTCTTCTTTGATGAGTTTGCAATGTAGATGGATTCAAGCTGTATTAGTGACTGAAAACAAAGATATTTTTAACTGGAAATCATGCAGAGCTCTGGAGCTTTCACCAGGAGCTCTGCATGATTTATCAAGGAGACATCATCAGACATGTTTATTTGGGAGTTTCATATCATTGGTCTGACAGACTTAGGACATGAATTGGTCCATAGACTTTTTTAGACTGGCCTTATTGAGGGGATTTTAGGTTGGATTGGGTTTGATTTTGGCTAATTAATTTGATTGAGAAGTTAAACTGTAAAGAGTCTTCTACCTATTAATAAGTGAAAAAATGGGAACAAGTAAGATAAATGTAAAAGCTGGTAGCCCCACAAAGGCTGTTATCTCTGCTTTGTTAACTGAAATAAAGTCACTTAGAAAATTTCAGCTCCTGCTTTCAAAAACTATGGTCGAAAATTCAGATAATGCATTCTTTGAAAGACTTGTAAGAAAGCCCAAAATATAATTTGTGCACAATAAAGCAACAATCAGAAAGAAACTAAGAAAAACTTGTTCAATAGCATGTCCAAGAGTGACATTTCATGCTTCTAGGAATTTCATAAAATGAGCAAAATTACAAACAGGATAATAGCATTACATGGGAACATTAAAAACTAGATAGCTTTAGTTGAGAGATCAACTAATATAAACAAGTTAATTTTAGAGTTCACTTTGTCAGTATCAATATTTTCCTTAGAGTTCTCTCACTTTTGTTCCTGTCTGCTTTGTGGTACATTACTAGCTAGAGGACAGGAGAGCAGCACCCCTGCAGAGGATACTGATGCTGCTCTGCGGATGGTCAGGCAGGGCGTACTAATGAACAGTGCATCTGGCACTCTTGCTGCTGAAGCGTGACCATGTCAGTGTTGTGAGACACTGTGTGCCTCATTATACCCTCCATATGTGCGCACACATGAATTTCCAAACCTGCTTTCTTGATTTCAGCTTTTTAGAGCTTGGATGTACTAATCAGATTCCAAATACTGGCCTTTGCTTCAGCAATCACTTCCTCAAAAGAAGGGAAGTGACAAGGCGGTATGATCTTTACCATAGGGATGAAGCATGTTATAAATGGCAGAGCCAGCATGAATAGTACCATTGTACTGGATTTTGCAGACAGTGCCAGTTAGAGCAGTCAAAAGGACATTGGAGTAAAGCAGTTAATAAAAAGGAAAGGAGGAGGGGGAAGAGGTAGTGTTGAAAATGATGGAACTGAGAACATTGAGGCTTAAATGCTTTTTTTCTCAGACAATGAACTGTCTGCATCAAAAGTTACTCCAATAGCATTTACCTTTGTGCCTGCCTCTACTGTACCTGGTCACCGGATAAATAATGAATAGCGAGTACAGACAGAGCTTACAGGGGTTCTATTATTCCCACAGTTTAAACTCTTAATTTAGTAGAAAGTACATAGGAGAGGAAGAAAAAAATTCCAAAGGAGCTAAGAAATAAAGACACATTGACAGGCCAGAATGGTGGAAAATATCTTTCCAAGAAAAAATGTTTCTGTTCTAGCTTGGCTTATTTCAGAAAGAATAAGTACAAAAACATTCTATAGCATTTTTTCACCAAAGGTGCTCAAAGCAACTTATAAACTATTAATTAAAGGTGAAAGTTCCTAAAATACATTATGTGATCTGTGAGAAATATTCCACTAGCTCTCTTTGAAACTTGAACCCTTAAATGACATTGCCGAGCCTGAAATTTTTAACCCTAATGGCAGACTTTCACTGGGTGATTCCACAGATAGTACAGTCATTTCTGATATAACTGCATATAAGCATCCTGTAAACATTAAGAGGGAGAAAAAATCACTCTTATTTTACAGGTTTTGTTCTAAGGGTGCTTCCATGTATCTTTTTTTTTTTTTTTTTTTTTTGTGGCTTTGAATTTATTTCAAAACCACATGAAAACCAGCATTAGGCAAGAAGACTGTATTAATGGCTCCTAATTACCAACTCTGTTCAGTTCAGATTTTCTACCTTTCTAGTGTTCCATATCCTCTTTATTTTTATGAATAAACTGTATGTATGTATGACAAACGTGTTTCTGTGAGAGGAAGGTAAAATACTTTTCCTTGAGATAATTATAACAACACAGCTTGTACCAAACAAAAGTAACACCTCAGGACTTCGGATTGAGAATCATATGCTCAAACTAAGTTAAACATGTTGACATCTTGGATTGTGGTATTTCCTCATCCCGTTATCTCTACTTTGCTAGTTTTCACTCTCACATCATTAAAAAATCCAGCCTGTGTACTGTTTTAGGATATGACAATGTCTCTCTATATTTTCATTGTGGTATGCTTAAAATGCTTCTAAATGCAGTAAAAATTAACACAGACTGTGTGACTTTGGATCTCAGGTTTCAGCGAAAATCAAGACAGATCCTTCAGATGTAGCAACTTAACTTCCTTTCATTACTGTGGGAACAAGGCATGGGAGAATTATTTATGCCTCACAGTGTCTATGAAACCCTCCCCAGACTGAATTATTCTCTTAGTTGTTTTGTAAGGAAAGCCCACTCCTTCCTCCTATTACTTTTTTCCTAGCTATTCTATTAGACAAGGTCTACTGGATAAAATCAAGAGCAACACTGAAGCAGAAAATCATTTTTCCGTTTAAAGTTCAAAGTTACTTT
The DNA here is from genome assembly GCF_000696875.1 of Nestor notabilis. Taxonomy (NCBI): domain Eukaryota; kingdom Metazoa; phylum Chordata; class Aves; order Psittaciformes; family Psittacidae; genus Nestor; species Nestor notabilis. The sequence continues at coordinate 91,166 of NW_009925044.1, forward strand.
GATAAGAAAATTTAAAAAAAATAAAAAAACAAAAAAAACCCCAACAACCACAATAGACATGATTAGAAGAAATACTGTAAAAAGCTTTACAAAGCCCGTAAAGAAAGCACAGAGCTTCTCTTGAAAACAAGCACACAATTGTTATAATGCATGAACTGTACTGATGCACATCTAACCGTGTGCAAGTTCTGTGAGCGGATGTCTCTCTTGCCCTTTCAACAAATGTTATCATCTCCCAAGGATCTCTATCTCTGCTGAAATCTGCGCTTACTCCACACAGACAGCTCTCCTGTCTCCACTGAGCATATGCAGTGCCATTTTGGATACTGTCCTGTGTTCTTCTCTCTGCATCTATTCACAAATCTGAACTCTTCTATTATCTCAAGTAGCCAACAGTAGGACCTGTCATTGAAGCAGAGAGTCTGTGTGTATCTGAGGAGCTATCATGCAGGTCCTTTATTTGTCCAATGACAATGTCTTGTGATAGATGTTTTCAGAAATGACATTTGAGAAGACAGGGGTGGAAAACTTAAATAAGAGACTACAGCTCCCAGTGTCTCTTGAGACACACTGCTGTCAATCAAGGAAAAATATTTGCAAAGAGATTAGAGTGCTAGCAGTCCAAAATCAATGTATTAGATGCTACAAAATCCTTGAAATTAAAAATCAAAAATATTAAAACCTCACCCCATCAATAAAAAACTTGCATAGTTCAGCAAGGTGTGCTAGGATTTACCTTATCAAACAGACTTAAGGAACTTCTAAAGTTAATGCTAAATTTTCCATTGGAAGGAGGCTCTGTGATACAATGTTATAGGAAAAAAGAAAGAAACCCATAGAACGTTGGAAGAAGCAAGAGGTAGAAGAATTAAGTAATTTCTCAAAGGAAGTAGCTGTTTAATAGCATATGCATGTGGTTTGGCCATGAAACTGTGGTATGGACAGAATGCAAAGTATAGCTGTGCTGTCCCATCAGGTAACCGTACCTTTCTGCAACATAAGCTAATCTTGACTGTTGCTTTAACATTTAAAGGCTGTCCAATCATTTAATTTGTCTTTGCATAAAATAAATACATGACAAAGTTCAATTTGAAACTGCTAGTATCTGTGGTAAGCGGGAAGATACTTGGGACAGCTAACAACTCATTCTTAGGTGTTTATTTCTGTTTTTTCTTTTTCCTATATGTAGTTTATATACAGTGCTGCAAGACAAGTGGTCATTCTGGCATTAATACTGTACAATAACTGATTCTTAGCATGCATGAAGGAGAAGGACTTGGGGGTGGTGACTGATGAGAAACTCAACATGAGCAGGCAGTGTGCGCTGGCAGCCCACAAAAGCCAACCGTATCCTGGGATGTATCAAAAGAAGCATGACCAGCAGGTCAAAGGAGATGATCCTGCCCCTCTACTCTGCTCTCATGAGACCTCACTTGGAGTACTGTGTCCAGTTCTGGTGTCCTCAACAAAAAAAGGACATGGAGCTGTTGGAGCAAGTCCAGAGGAGGGCCATGAGGATGATAAGAGGACTGGAGCACCTCCAGTGTGAAGACAGGCTGAGAAAGTTGGGGCTGTTCAACCTGGAAAAGAGAAGGCTGCGTGGAGACCTCCTAGCAGCCTTCCAGTATCTGAAGGGGACCTATGAGGATGTTGGGGAGGGACTCTTCCTTAGGGACTGTAGTGGTAGGACAAGGGGTAAAGGCTTTAAACTTCAACAGGGAAACTTTAGGTTAGATATAAGGAAGTAGTTCTTCACAGTGAGGGTGGTGAGGCACTGGAGTGGGTTGCCCAAGGAAGTTGTGAATGCTCCAACCCTGGCAGTGTTCAAGGCCAGGTTGGACAGAGCCTTGGGTGACATAGTTTAGTGTGTGGTGTCCCTGCTCATGGCAGGGGGGTTGGAACGAGATGATCTTATGATCTTAAGGTCCTTTCCAACCCTAACTGTTCTGTGATTCTATGAATCATATTTCTTGTCACAGTTTTGAAAAATGGTATAAGCAGGAGTAGTTAACCTCAGGTAAAAAGAACACATTAAGAATTGTAATGGGAATGAAAATCAGGGAAAACTGGAGAGGAGGGAAGGGAAATTCAACTTCCCAAAACTGCAAAGTGTAATATTTCTGTCTACATATGATACCTCAAACCCCTTGGCAGAGGCTAATAAGAGAGAGAAAAGCTATTATAACTGGTGTTAGTCATGGACAAGATTTCTAAGTGAAAAAATAAGGAAAAATTCCTCCTGGAGGGCAAATACAAAAAAATAAAATAAAAAAAAAAAATTAACATTCCCAACTGGACAAAGGAAAAAGGGTTTCTCACAGTTCTGCTAGAGAGTGAGCACAGGAACAGAGAGAAACTATTAAAAAAAAGAAACTCTCTGGGGCAACAGAGACCAAAGTTGAGAAAGGCCAAGTTAACTGAGACATTGTGGTAGCTAATGAGGAATGTGATTTATCCTTTTTCTTTTCAATCTGTTCTTGAATTTTCCACTAAATATTCAGTTTTTACTTTTAACTACTCACACTTTTTCTATCAGCTTTGCAGATAATATGACTGAACAACCAATGAAACCCTTTAAGACTGGCAGTTGTATCAGCTCATCTGGCCTATGGAGACAGCACCTACTAGCTGCAGTGAACTGTGGGGTGAGCAAAAATGGGTTACACTTACGCCACAAGGGGCTGCAGTTTGGGGTTTCAAGATTGCACATGCATGGCTGTAGATAGAGACTTTACTGACTGAGAATATGCATACGGCAGTGATCTCAGCTAGTCTCTCCCTAGTGAATCATGAGCTTACTTTTGGTTAAAGCACACTTCTTCAAATTGTGTTTATTTTGATTTAAAGACATTGAGAAATGGAGAATCTATGCATACACAATAGTTGTCCAAGTACTTATACTTTGTTCTGCCCTTTTCCAATCAATTTAAGATCCCTTTATTGCCCTTGGTTTTATTCCAGTGTAACTGCATTGTTATTAAAACACTTCTCAGAATTGTTTTCACCAGGCTGTGGCCCAAAATACTCTCTCTCTGCAAGGTATTTCCCAGAGTTTTCATGACATCTTCCTTAACAGTTCTTCTCTGGGCACTCATGCTGTTCCAGTGGTCCTTCTTGGAAGTCCTGTAGAAACATGGTAGCTTCCGGGTACGGCAGACTCCTATAGTAGGACAGTTGGGCCATCATACCAGCCACCTGAGACTAGGAGGAAAGATAGAGGCTGTGAGGAAAATGCCCTTCTTCCCTCCCTGCCAGCTTGACAGGGACTTTGTGTGCAAAACAAGTTGAATTATATCCCGGTCTGTTAAACTAGTGTGTATCTTGTACCTGAAAGTCACCTCCAGTGGAGCTATTCCTCTCTGTCGATGAAGTCTACTTGCTCTGGAGAAACAATAGATCTTTCCCTAGTGTCATTATGGAAAATGTCAGGCACAGCAGTGGCCACAGAAGGGAGCAGATTTAAGATCAAGGTCATCTAGAAATGACAGCCAGATCAACAGTCCATTTAGGTTTATATGCCAGCTATATTTATTCTAACAGGGCGGACATTTGTATGGGCATTCTGTATTGCTTTGCTCTTAATGAATATTCTGCATGCAGAGTCACTACTGGATCAGCCTCTTATATTAGTCTGAAAAATAATGCACTTCACATCCTTTATTTCTCATTTTCTTTTTCGATTGCATGTAAAAGACAAGCACAACCTGTGCTCTGGGAAAGAAGTATATTTTCTGTTCTGTTAAAAACAAAGTAATTTCTGAGCTACCAACAAAGGCGGAGTGGGGGGAGAAAGAGCATGAACATTCATGTAAGGAGGAAAGGACTGAAATATGTGAACATCATGAAGAAATAGCTGTATTCTTATAAACAATAGAAGAAAATATTACCAAGCATTCCTTGCACAAAGTAGTCTACCATTTGGATGCAGGGTTAGCCTGATGAATTTCACCCCATAAGACAATACTCTGCAAATGGGTAAGAGCTTGAAAATAGGACTATAAAT
>NW_009925044.1:95181-100505 GCF_000696875.1 Nestor notabilis
GTCCTCAACCATATTAGAGTCCCCACTGAAAAGCTTTACTGTCAGAGCTTATTTCATTAACTTAGTATATATACTGCATTAATATTTTTTGTCTTACTGTGCAAGACTGATGTGATTCTATCTTGTCTAGTGATTTAGTAAAGTGATTGTGAAATTATTTTGCAACCGTGAAATGGTGCAATTTCAATTTTCGGTTGTACTAAGGAGGCAATGTCTAGTTATTGCACTGACTTTCAGCAAGGGGAAAAAAGTGGAATTAGGTGCAATACTATTTTATTGTTTTATAAAAACTAGTGTGTTTTTTCCCCTTTTCCATATTAGAGTAAACTAAAGAATGTTTTCATGGCGTATCAGAGGTGGGACATGACAGTTAGGCAGCCAAATGGTGTTTGGAAGGTTGTTCTCTATGCAATCCATGAATGCCCTTTAAGAAATGTTGACTTCCCATTAAAAAATATAATAACAATAAATTCCTGTATATGCAATTTTGTCTTTGTGAATTACATTGAGATTAATTCCTATTTTAAGCCTAAACTTTCAGTTTGACCCAAGCTGCATTAAAGCATTTCTGTGTGACTTCTCACATGGAACCTTTTGAATTTTGCCTACAGTTGGATTTTGAGATGTGTATAGCTGATTAAGAGGACACAGCTTCTTTTACAAATTGTAACTTAAACTGTTGACTGTCCAAAAATCAAAATTTCTATTATCTGTACCTTTTATTTCAAGAAAACAAAGTTTGATCTCCCAGCAGCAATAGGGAGCAGCTAGTTTGGATTGAAAAGATTTGTTACAAAGCCTGTTTTGCCTGCAAGATGGAAAGTAGAGCAGGGCAAAGACAGCGCTTATGCACAGCAAGAAGACTTGAGAGGGAGCAAAGCTTTTCAAACTCACTTATTAGGTTGACAATTCCTTTAGCAAATGGTGCAGCGGCACAGATTTTTGAGGGGGGGGAAAGATGATCCAGTAAAAAAGGTCAGTGAGAACTGTAACCAACTGCTGAGTCTTATCCAACGATAAGCAAGAAGATATTGATTCTCAGGAGGGAAAACAATATTCTCATGTGACTACAGTGTTGTAAAAAAGTTTCCCTATAAGGTTTACTGAGATCCAGTATCAAAAGTTCATTATTTTCAGTAGTTTATTTGTTTCAGGATTTTTGAAATGTCTTGTAAAGAGGACCCCCTCTAGCTACAGCTTTTTTCATGTCTGAATCTAGCTTAGTGATAAAAAATGAAAAAGAATGCTTTCTGCAAGGGAACATGATACAAATATTTCCATAATGAATATAAACTATCATATGCTAGACTTTATTATATTCAGGTTTCCTTTCCTGACTTTAGGGGAAAATACATGGCAGCTGACCCAAAGAGCAAACTCAGATATTATTTGTATAGAGTTAAGTGCTTTTACACAGGATCTTCAAAGCCAGTATCAGTCAGAATTTACATAGGAACTTCCAATTTTCCTCCTTCTTCCAATTGCATTGGCTCAAATTCCACCAGGTGGAATTGATGTTGGTTTTCCCTATCAAGGCTGTGGTATATGGCAGAGTTTGGTTGTCACATGGGATATGTACAATGTAAAGTTATGCAGTAATAAATGTGCTAACCATACTAACACAGTACTTGCACAGCCTAATTGGCCGTACTGAGGACTAGACTTTGCTTATGAGGCTCTCCTTATCCTAGTACTAATTCTTTCAGATCTAGTTTGGGAATTCTTGCGTGTTTCACTGTATCCATTGTGATTACTCTCGCCTCAGCAGAGACTAACTCTCATTCAGCAGGTAAAATACATTATTGAACCTGGAGCACATTTTTCTGAGGTGAAGAGGACAAATGCAATTTCATCATCAAATAAACCCATTTGAGGGTGTTTTCTCTAAGAAGACACAGAATGTGTGATAAAAGCAAAAGAGTAGAACACAGTTCAACCGTTATCCTTCTTAGATGTTGGAAACACTTTAGCTCTGTTACAACACTCCAAGTCTTCTGCCTTTACAATAAACTATCATGTGACTCCACAAGACACAGACTTCAATAGAAAAGCCACAAGTATGTCTTTCCTTTGTCTGTGACCCTGTGCCTCTTCACCTGATCTGCTATAGCTATTTTCAGGGTCACCCTGTAACCCAGTCCACCCTACAAATACTGATAGGATGAAAGTAATCTCTGTTTCTAGGACTGTTTTTAATCTACCTCATTCCGAAGATCACAGCATTGCCAAAGAAGCAGCTAACATGTGTGAGGCAGTGAATGAGCACGTGAAGGCAGAGATTGCTGAAGATGACCAGGCCCCCAAAGTTTGTACTCTGTGTAGCAGCAGGGGAAACTGCCACACAGAAAGGCACAGGAACCAAGAGAATGCCCAGAGCCTCCATTCTTTCTTTACTTAGCAAGTCCTTTAAGTCACCTTGGATATCTCCCATGACAGAATACACCCCTTGTAAAAATCTTCTGAAACTTTCCACCTAACACTTCCTAAATTAGAGCCTTTGAAATTATTTTCTTGAGGAAAGAAATGAACTACTGAGGTACATTAGGTTCAAGGTGAAGAAATTAATTCATCTTACTCATTGTTATACTTGGAATCAGAATATCTTCTTGCCTGTGCTTCCCTGGTGATTACTATAACTGGCTGTGTATTAAAAACTTAACCTGAGTACTTCTATGCTCCCATGCATCCTGACCTTCTATCAGAATTTCAGACATAATTAAATGTTTCATAAAAACAATTCAAATATTATCTTTAGCCTCAGCTTAGGGCCTTATCAGTTATTTTGGCAATCCCACAGGGGAAGAATAGGTTTCTGAAAGTGACTTTACCAGGGCGAATTTAAGACTAGCCAGGATAAGAAAACACAGAACAGCTCATGCTGAGATAGACCATATATCAGAAAGAAAAAAAGTCACTGCCATCAAATCCCCCACAATGTTACCACTACACATTACCTTCTGTATTAGCTCCCTATACTGTTGTGTAAAACATGAGTATATAAAAAAAAAATTCTAGCTGTGGATGTTCCACCATATTCACAGTCATTTTTCGTTCAGTTTTCACAATTCCATATTCATATAGCAGTAAAACTTGATTTAAAAGTAAAAGTGTCTGAGCTCATGAACCAGAGGAAACACTACCTGAAGAAATGCCCTGACATACAACAGTATAAAAGACCTATAAATATTTTTCCGAAACTCTGCCTTAGCCACTGGAAATCTCATTTGAAACATGCTGTACTTTGTGTCTCTGTCTTTTTCAAAGATCACACAGAAGTCAATATATCATCATATCAAGAGCAGATCAACATGTGTCTTACCTGTCAAGCCTGTCAAGTCCTTCACTCAGTTTTATTACTGCAATAGCTGAGTTGATGTGTGAGCACAATAAGAACATGAGCTCATTCATGTATGGGCTAGATAACTATATTGTGACAATGCTCTCTTTAACTCAAAGCCAGCTATTCCTCAGGAATCCTTTCCTCAGTTTCTACAGGTACTGAACTCCTTTCATTCTTGGTGTCTGTTGTTTTTGCTGCAGAAAATGAAAACATTTGGATAATAAAATACAAATATTAGTCAGGCATAATATTCTCTCTGTAGACTAACACTGAGATTTAATTACTTTTTAAAACCTATGTTACAGCTAGGATTCCATCCAGTTTCCCACACTGGTTAGCCTTTCCCAAGAAAGAGAAAGAATGATGTTTGCAGAGACTCATCAGGACTTTCTACAAAACAGTGAACATTTTTAAAGTCACAAGTGCCTTCAATAAGATGCAAACCCTAGACGAAATGTCTGGTTATAAAAAGATATATTTACATATATTTTAATGGCATTTAAAATAATTAAAGCAAGAGCATTCAATCAGACTCTAATTTGAGTACATGCATATTTTGTGAAAATAGTTTTAATTTTCTATATTTTTTACCAATAGATGGTGCTAGCAGTTTCTGCATTTACCAAAATAACTGCACCTGTTTTACTCAGCTCAGGCCCATAACAATCTTCTGGAACTGCTAGAGAGAAACAGCCTATCCATATGCCAATTAAAGTAAGAAATGCCAGCTCACCGATACTCAACATTTACATATTGGAAAGGCTAGTAGAGCAGCAAAAAGCCATTAGTAGCTACCCACTGCTGAGCATATACAGTATGCAAATGATAAATCTACTGTTCTCACTCCTCCAATGTATTTTCAGGATTTCTGGAATAGTCATGTCATGTTTTGCAGTCATTAGGGTGTATACTTTTAGCAAAAAGGATGTTGGCATTAGTCAAGTTAGCTCCTCCATTAGTCTTCTGCGGAGCACAATGAAAATGCAATGTTTTAAGCCCAAATCCTGCCAAGATTTCATGCACATGCCTCACTTTATGCACAAGAAATGGTTTCACCAAAGTCAATCAAGATGTTCACAGCATGTGAAGATAAGCAAATCTGTTACTGTCCATGAGTTTGGAGGTATATGGAGTGTTTGGAGTGTTTGGAACTGATAGTAGTGGCTGTCCATGGAAGCGGACAGATGCCTTCAGCAGCTGTTAAAAAGATGCATCCAGAATGGAGCATATCTTTATGATATCCCACCTGTCCTAGACATCTAGAAAGATCACATTCAAAATTCACTGTTTAATTGTTTCTGTTGTGGGGATGTTTGTTTTGTATGTGTTTGGAGAAAGTACATTCAAGGTCACTACAAGTGCAGTTAAAAAAAAAAAACAGAACAAAACAAAACAAATAAGAATAGGTTGAAGCAATCTTGCCCCCTGAATTTCCAATTTCCTCTAAAAATTTTGGTTTCTTCTAAAAAAAAAAAACCAAAAAAAAACCCCCGAAGAATGTTTCCAATAACACAGTGAGTTCAGCTTTTTTTTTCTTATTACTTACAGACATTCTCAAAATATTTTGAGATAACTGAAACACCGATGATCTTCTGGAGTGCATAGTCCTATGCTCCCCAGTTCATTTCCACATGTAGTACACTCTTCAGTATGCACTGACTTCTTGCAATGTGTAACTAAGCCCTCTGGAATAACAGATTTCCACAAGGAGGTTGCAGCTTATAGAATTTGAGCTACTGGGTATTTTGGTTACCTGCAGTTTCCTTTTATGACCTCCATTGGTTTTGAGGACTATAAAAAACAATTGTAGACTTCCAAAATTTATGTACATGTGTGTGTGTGTATGTCTTATACGTATAAAATATTTAATATACCTTATAAATTATTATTAAATATATTTAATATGTACTAGATTCTGATATAAATCATATTCTATTATTTGAACATTGCCATAATACATTATTATATCTGTAGATGTGTGCAT
>NW_009925044.1:100536-105579 GCF_000696875.1 Nestor notabilis
ACATATATATAAACACAAAAAAGCCTATATCCATATGTTCCATATGTTTAAAAATATGTATATGTCTATTATATACATTATATATATTGAATTATAATGCAAAGATTATCTTCCCTCTCCACCCACTGGGAACACATACACAGTAACTCATGTAACTTATCAGTGGAATAAATACATATATAATTTTTGTTTAATTTATCAAGACATTATTATATTTATAATAAATGTAAGGGAAACATTATTTTGGGTTTCACATCTATTAGGAGAATCACAAATCTGAAAAGCTCACTCTAGAAGATGCTATCAATCACTTCCATTACACATTGATATAGAGGAATATGCTTTGGGAGATGCAAATGTATTCTTGCAAACCCAAAAAATAATTAGTATGACAGAAAAGCTTAAGCTGATCCCTGTTTTATTCTCTCACCTTTTTCGTTTAGCAAAACCTGTTTTAGTGTATGAAGGTTGATCAAAAATGTCTGTGTCTGCAAATGAATCGGTAACTCATGTGAAAAACTGGTCTACAATAAAACCAGAAAAACAGATAAAAATTCTCTGCAAAAGCTCAGTAGTGTAGAATAAAAAAAGAAAAAATAATTTTTTTTACGTTAGAAAACAAGTAAGAGTGTTCTATTTCTCCCTGGACACAGTCAATGATTTATCTTTCTGGATTACATCAAAGGCCCATGTTCTCCAGGTAGTTTGGGAGGCCCATTTCCACTGCTGCTGGTTCCTCACTAAGAACGTTCTTCATGTAGAGCATCAGTGATTATATCAATACCTACATATTTTCAGCTGTACTGCTGCAATGAAGAATTGCCACAGAATAGCCAAGCCAGCAGCCCACACTCTGTCTTATAAACTCCCTTAGTGGATAACTACATCTTTTAATGCTATACATGTTCTTGAATTGTTCTTTGTGGAAGAGAATTTGGGAGAAATGACAAACTATATGAGGAAGATCAAATAAAAGTTACTGGTGGGTTTTAAGGATAGATTGATCAGGAAAGGTTACAGAAATTAGCACTTGTTTCTATCTTCTTGTTTCCAGACTTTGAGGGAGGGTTGCATAATGCCAGTCTACAGATTTGAGTAGTCTTTAAAGACCAAGAATGTATCACATGTCTGTCTTAGTGGGAATCAATTAGTAGAAGAAACATTTCAACTCTACAGGAAACAGTTTCAAAAAAGTTTTGATGATTGTCTGCTCTTGTGAAACCTGGTTAAAAAGTTAATTGACCTCAATAAAAGGATAATTTCACCAAAGAAAAAGAACAGAGAACCTCAAAGAAACATTATACCAATCATCACTTTTGTGATTTAATGGTCAAAGTATTCTCCAAATACTTTACTAATTATATACTCAGGCCACCTAGTCTAATCTTCTGCTCAGAGTATTTTGAATCAGATCAGGTTGCTCAAAGCATTATCTAGTCACATGTTGAATAGCTCCAAGGGCAGAGATGTCAGATCTCTTGAACATCACTCTGAACAAGAAAAATAAATACTTGAAAGCCAGACCAAGGGTGTGATCTCATTAAAGTTTTGACTGCAGTTGTTGACACAGTACAGTATGTAAAAGGCAATAGCAGAGGTGAGTTGGAGAATTTCTATTCCAAGATTTGTATTGTAGATGTGGTCTCCAAGGAATTGAGAAGAATCAAGATCTGAGCAACTCCACATACTGAGAGGGTCATACTGGGAGGGTTATATAGGATTCAATCACAGGCTTTTGCAGCAACTGTGCAAGTGCAAGTCAGTGACTAAGTTCTAGATCAAAGCTAACCCACGCTATTTGGTTTTCATGCCTGCAATTATAAATCAAGAAGAGTAAGAAAAAGCATCTGTCTAATATACTGGAGCATCCTATTTAAGGTTCTCTGACTTACATGTGAATCATTTTAAAGGTTATCAAGGCAAAATTCAATTCACTTAAAACAACTAGTAGTATTTAGGAGAAGCACAAGTACCCAAACTGCTTCACTATTGATCTGATTTTAAAAGCGTGAACTCTATCAGAAAGCAAAAGATAGCTAGTCACAAGGCACAAGGAGGCTAGCAGGTTTTTGTATAGCTTGTTTAAATACGGTGTTGTTCTTTTTTCAGCAGATAAAATTCAGACATTCCCACAAAGGAAATTATATTGTATGCCACTTTTTAAATAAGATTAAAAGAGCTACTTTCACCACCAGTGACTACCATTAATTGGTATGCTGTAAGGGAGTTGACACATCCCTGGATGGCACATCTATTAAGTGTAGACTGCAATCAGTAAAATAGGTTTTCCAACAAACGACTTGTCAAAGACTTGACACAAGAATTACTTATGCTTGTAGTCAGTCACTCACTTTCTCCCAGTTCAAACGCTCATCTTCTGCCCCCACACTGGAATCTGAAATGCCATGAAATATGTTTCTCCATTTTTCCTTGATTAAAGTGCTAAACCATGGATAGAACCAAATCAGTGAGTATCCTACGGATAGCACAACAGACTCGGGGTTGAAAAGCAATGATGCAGGAATGTCCACTTTTCTTTTCCAGAAGCTGTAATTCCAAGATAGTCTCAGCCTTTCTGCAGAAATAGATTGTCGTGGTTTAAGCCCAGCCGGCAACTTGGAACCATGCAGCCGCTCGCTCACTCCCCGCCTCTTCCTTCCTCCCCCCGATCCCGGAGGGATGGGGAGGAGAATCGAAGGAATGTAACTCCCACGGGTTGAGATAACAGCACTCCAGTAACTAAGGTATAATACAAACCACTACTGCTACCAATAGTAATGATAAGAGGAACAACAAGGGGAGAGGATACAACCGCTCACCACCCGTTGACCGATACCCAGCCCTACCCGAGCAGCGATCTGGGCCTTCCGGGTAACTCCCCCCAGTTTATATACTGGGCATGACGTGCTGTGGTATGGAATACCCCTTTGGCTTGTTTGGGTCAGGTGTCCTGTCTCTGCTTCCTCCTGGCTTCCCCTTCTCTCTGGCAGAGCATGAGGCTGAGAAAGTCCTTGGTCAGAGTAAACATTACTGAGCAACAACTAAAAACATCGGTGTTATCAGCGTTGTTCCCAGACTGAAAGTCAAAAAACACAGCACTGCACCAGCTACTAAGAAGGAGAAAAAATGACTGCTGTAGCTGAACCCAGGACATATATGTAAACAGAAAATGTCTTTCAACTGACTGTTTCACCACCCAAGCTAACTAGCCCAGCCTGGCCCCCTTTGATCTTCACATTTTCTAGAAATAATAATCATTATCATGCTACCTAGCAGCAAATGCACATGTTTTACTTGGGTAAAATTTGGTAGCATTCAGTGGCACAGCTGTTATTAACTGCAAACAGACAATATTCACTTGCAGATCTATTTTTTTTTCTTATTTTATATTTAAATCTATGCATTTTTTGACTTATGTACTGAATTGTAACTACTGTGCATCTGGAGGTCCGAGTGGACAGGAATAATCTTCTAATTAAATTGGATAAGTTCTTTCTTAGGATGTATGTGACAACATCTCAGGGTCACTATTCCACCTTGTCACCATGCTTATGCCTGACAGCTATTCCTGAAACTATGCATTGTAACATAATATGAAATAATAAGACACAAATCTGCTTTTAAGAAACTTTCTTGAGTGCATTAGGAGACCTTGAAATAATGAATACTAAAGGATAAGAGTCACCTCTGCTGACTTTAACATTTAATCCCTTGTATTCCTCTTGTAAGTTTGTCTCTTGTAAGTTGAAGAATGAGATTCAGAAGATGATTCATTTTAGGATTTCTCTTTATCTCTTACCTAAAAGATTAACCAGATACCTAATTGTCACACCATAAAGGCTAGAGAAAGTGAACACCAATCCTAGATACATATCTTTAATGCTGGTTGAGTATCACCACTGGGGGAATTAAGGGAAAAAAAAAAGCCAAACCATAACCGCCTAATGAGATAGATAGTTTTAGAAAGCTGAATTCACTGGGAAGGTCAGATTTTCCTAGTAAAGTCTCTAACAATTTGCAAGACTTAGGTTTCTCAGGTTCATTTCTAATATATTGATTTAATTTTTTTTCATACTTTTATTTTCATACATAGATAAAACATGGAGCCAGTGAAAGGTAATGAGGGTTTTTCAGTGGCAGACCCATTTTTCAGGCTGAGAAGCTTTATAAAACTGAAGGAAGGAAATTATAATTGAATCACAGTGATCCCTTATGGAATTTTGTCACAACTAAAACTGAAAACTGGGTTCAACTAAAGCTATACTGTCCATTGATGCTTATTTCCACAATTTTAGCACTAAGCAGGTCTCTTGTTGAAAAGTGTTAATTCTGTGATATTCTGTTTTCCAAAGCATTGGAGTTTTACCAGTTTACTGATGTTTTCCTGTTTGATGTATGGACTTAAGGTACTTAAGTCTTCTGTAAGCAATTTGACTTTTTATCATGGATTTTCCAATATAAAAATGAACTTTCCGTAAGATAAATAAAGCTTGTGTTAAATGGATTAAGCACTGACTAACTGTTCTCAAAGAAGTTGCCGAAGGGGAACCATCTCTGTACAGGAATGTTTCTAACACTGTTTTGCAGTCGTTAGTATTAGAAGAGACCTTGTTCAATATTCCTCTTAGTGGCCTGGAAATAAATATCAAATCATTGTTTTTCAAATGGTGAATGGATTTGTAGAGTATCAAATAATGGTGGTTAGGTGTTCATTCCAAGCTATTGAAACTGTTGACTGCATCAGACCCTGTCATTTAATGAGTCCTGATGTAGCTAAAGAAAAAAAGTTACAGACACTCTGAATGAGAGTCTACATCTCTAGCATTTACAACTGTATCCTGGAAAACTATGACTGTGGAAAAAAATCTGGAGTTCATAGCAGCACTAAAACAATTCAACATGAGCTGCCTGTCAGAGGCTGAGTTAAATCAGGCTAATGAAATCCTTCATGTTGACTGCCACATAGAGGCATGGCCAGTTATCATAGAATCATAGATAGAATCACAGAATAGTTAGGGTTGGAAAGGACCTTAAGATCATCTC
>NW_009925044.1:105823-106029 GCF_000696875.1 Nestor notabilis
TGGTAAGACCCCTTCAGATATTGGAAGGCTGCTAGGAGGTCTCCACGCAGCCTTCTCTTCTCCAGGCTGAACAGCCCCAACTTTCTCAGCCTGTCTTCATAGGGGAGGTGCTCCAGCCCCCTTATCATCCTCATGGCCCTCCTCTGGACTTGCTCCAGCAGCTGCATGCATGTCTTTTTTTTGTTGAGGACACCAGAACTGGACAC
>NW_009925045.1:0-262 GCF_000696875.1 Nestor notabilis
GTAGATCTGGCCTCCCAAATCGAGTCCCATGGTCTCAATATCCAAACCTTTGACTACAGCACCACTATTCTAATCATTTATTAACCTGCCAAATGCACCTAGCTTTTTTAAGGTCCTCCCCTTTATCCTGGAGAATCGATGAAAAAACTATCTGAACTCCAGAGTTCCTAACCACGTCTCCCAGGGCTCTGTAGTCCTTCTTCATGCTCTCCAGGCTACTGCTATCTATATCAGTAGCCCCCACATGGACCACTAGAAGGGG
>NW_009925046.1:0-12124 GCF_000696875.1 Nestor notabilis
TGGGTATCGATCAGCAGGTGGTGAGCAATTGTATTCTCACCCCTTGTTATTTCCTTTATCATTATTATTATTATTGGTAGCAGTAGTGGTTCTGTAGTATATCTTATTTACTGGACTGTTCTTGTCTCAACCTGTGGGAGTTACATCCTTTTGATTCTGCTCCCCGTTCCTCCAGGAGCGAGGGGAGGAAGAAGTGGGAAGGAGTGAGCGAGCAGCTGCGTGGTTCCGAGTTACTGGCTGGGCTTAAACCATGACTAGATGTTAATTATTAAAATGTACAGAGATATTTTGATGATTGCAGAGTACTCTGTGAATAAAGTTTCTCCAGAAGTTGTTTCGGATACAGCAAAGCACTAAACTATCACAGGGATTTTACTGAGTCTACCTTCGCAAAAGAAGAGTGTCCTCAGAACATGCGTATGGGAATAAAAAAGTCAATTGCCACTTTTTCATGCAATATCCATCCTTATGGTTTTAACAGTCATGTTGGTTATGAACAAATAAGTTTCACCTCTGTCTTCCTGTACTGAGAGAAATTTGATTAAACATCACACTTCTCAGCAAACCTTGCCAACAATTGGGTGATGATGAGGTTTTTTTCAATATTTGCCTGTTTAAGAGGAATCATTTTGAGTTAATATGCATTCCTTGGTGACAAGTTTCCACACTTTATTCAGAATATTTAATATTTAGAGCCACCTTGAAGGATACATTGATTTGCATATGCTTCAGAAACACAGAAAAAGGATCAATATATGCTTTGATTAAAAAATGCATATATGATATGCACACATATGCTACATATATATTGCTATATAATACCCTGATTTTCCTCATCCCTGATGGCTGTGTTAAATATTAAACAAAGGAGGAACATTTATTCCTGCCTTTCTAATCAAAGTCATAAAGACTAATTTTGTTTCAGCTCTAGTAAATCCCAAATAGAGATAGCATCTTTTTTGAGTCCCAGTTCAGGATTCTCATTACCTTTGACAGGACAGACCTGGGCATCTCCCAGATGTGAATATTTCCTACAAAGCTGCTCAGTGTGTTAATTTAGAGGAATGAATTTTTTATCTCTTTTATGCGTAATTGCAGCTTCTCATTGTGTTGTAATAAAGTCCAGTTTTCATATTTTTCATACTGAGTGCCTGTTAGAATGCCTTCACTTAAATCTAAGTATTTAAATAGTTACATGGATACATATTCTCAAAAGATATTTAATGTGAAAACTGACCTGTTTTCGATATGTACTGAGCCATGATAAAGAGCCATTGTAATAAAAGCAAAAGACTCTGGTTTATACAGATATTAGATTTGATTTTTTTCAGGTATTTGGGTAGACAGGAATCAAACTGCTTCTAATCTCCAGCTGATGTTAGAAATCATAAAAATACATAAAAAAATTTTTAAATAGTGATAAAATTGTAAAAACATGGTGGATCAGTTATTGTGTGCCAACTTATTTGACTACAATGTGAAATACGTAAATATATCCAAGGACATAATCCTACCTTTGAGGTCTTAAAGTTTAATGATGTTGTACTTTTTTGGACACAAAAGATCTTAAATAGTTTGAGAGACCTGAATGGACCTTTAATGAATCTGAGTAATGGAGAAGTGACTCAGAATGAATGGAGTTAATTAACAGATTGTAGTTCTGCAAACAACAAGTAATTGGATTATTGGCGGATAATTTGTTTCAACAGACATTTTTACTATCTGGCTATATGCAATACTTCATTCTTATTTTTTTATTCAACAGAAAATTGTCTGCAGATCTTGGATTATCTCCAGTATGATCTTGACTATTAAGTTACTGGAAGAGAAAGGTATAATTAAAAAAATATTATTTTTAATTATTGTCTGTATCTTTATTTTAATTGTAAATAGCAGTTATTTCTATTTCCTTATGATAGCTGTACCATCAGGATCCCATAAGAGTTGACATAAGGATAGCCTCTTTATTTTTCTGACACTAAACATAATACTAGTAGTAATGCTTTTAAGTAAGGGACTATGGTAAACTCATCAGCAAGGCCAATGCAGAAATTGTATGAAGCTTCATGGGATAAAACAAGTGGATGAATGATAGATTTGAAATCTGAAATTATTTTTTGAACCTGTGTTTGTGCATGTTGCTGGGCTCTTGCGTAAAGATAACCATAAAAATAGGATCTATACAGTCTGATACATAGAAGTCTGATACAGTCTTCCTTCATAGAATTATAGAATCATAGAATGGTTTGGGTTGGAAAGGACCTTAAGATCATCTAGTCCCACCCCCCCTGCCATGAGCAGGGACACCTTGCACTACACCATGTCGCCCAAGGCACTGTCCAACCTGGCCTTGAGTTGGAGCAGGGTTGGAGCATTCACTACTTCTTCAGGCAACCTGTGCCAGCACCTCACCACCCTCACTGTGAAGAACTTCTTCCTTATATCTAACCTCAAGTTCCCCTGTTTAAGTTTGAACCCATTACCCCTTGTCCTATTGCTACAGTATATGATGAAGAGTCCCTGTCTGGCATCCTTGTAGGCCCCCTTCAGATACTGGAAGGCTGCTATGAGGTCTCCACACAGCCTTCTCTTCTCCAGGCTGAACAGCCCCAACTTTCTCAGCCTGTCTTCATACGGGAGGTGCTCCAGTCCTCTTATCATCCTCGTGGCCCTCCTCTGGACTTGCTCAAGCAGCTCCATGTCCTTCTTAGACTGAGGACACCAGAACTGCACACACTGCTCCAAGTGGGGTCTCTTGAGAGCAGAGTAGAGGGGCAGGATCATGTCCTTTGTCCTGCAGGTTATGCTTCTTTTGATGCAGCCCAGTATATGCTTGGCTTTCTGGGCTGCAAGCGCATGCTGAAGCCTGCTCATGTTAAGTTTCTCATTGACCAACACCCCCAAATCCTTCTCCACAGTGCTGCTCTGAAACAATTCTCTGCCCAACCTGTAGCTGTGCCTGGGATTGCCCCAACCCAGGTGTAGTACCTTGCACTTCTCATTGTTGAACTTCATAAAGTTGGCATTGGCCCAGATCTCAAGCATGTCAAGATCCCTCTGGATGGCATCCCTTCCCTCCAGCAAACCACACAGGTTAATGACATTGGCAAACTTGCGGAGACTGCCTCAATGCCACTGTCCATGTTGTGAACAAAGATTTTGAACAGGATCAGTTCCAACACTAACCCCTGAGGGACACCACTCATAACCGGTTTCCAACTGACATTGAGCCACGGACCACAACTCTGTGTGCAGCCATCCAGACAATTCTCTATCCATCAAGGGGTTAATGCATCAAATTGATGTCTCTCCAGTTTAGAGACAAGGAGCCTTGGGAACATCGTCTAGGGCAACGCTTCCCTGCCCATGGGAGAGGGATTGGAACTAGGTAATCTTCAAGTCCTTTCTAACCCAAACTATTCTATGATTCTACGTAGTGCAGGATTGTGTTGAATGCTTTGCACAAGTCCAGGCAGAATTTCTAGAAATTATAGATTTCATCTTCATCAGTCAAAAGAGGTTGCCCAAAGCACAGAAAAATTTTATAGTAGGTATGATTTCATTGTGAAAAAAGCACTACAAACTAAATAGCATAGATAAAAAGTACTGAAGAGGAAAATGTAAATGGCTTTTGGGAATGGTAAGACCATTTTACTATATAGAAGGCAAAATTTGACAGCACTCATATTTTTTAAACTATATATTGGTTAAGAGTAGAAATGGAAGAAAATTCATAATAAACCAAGAGAAAAAAAGAAAATTGTAGCACTGAATATAATAGGCCAGAACTAGATTATATAAAGTGGATAAAGGAAGGAAAAAAGTCAAAAAGAGGTCTTTGTGAAAGTGGTTAAGGGTAAAGAATTTTCACAGTCGCACTAATATAGTATGATACTACTGTACTATAGCACTGAATGGAAAAAATGTTGGAAAAAACATACAGAAAACTAAAATATTCAATAACTACACCTATTTTGTATTTGGGAAGAAGGCATGTCAGCACCAACCCTAGCAGAAACTAGATGCCTTTTTCTGGACATAGTAACTGAAAAGTTAAAGGAGGGCAGTATATCGAATCCATAAAGATTAACAGAAAAGAGATGTGGTTGAAAAACTTGATTGCTATACATAATAACCCACTATGAAATGGGAAAACTAGATATCCTGTTTTGGAAGATTACGGGTTTTCTTGAAGAAGACAACAGGTTTAATGTTACATTTCCATAAGGTGCTATCTTTTGCCTCACAATATTTTAATTTAGAGAGAGGAATAACACAAAGTCAATGTAGCACACATTAAATAGCAAGGTAATAGATCTGAAAAAATTACCACAAACTGACCTGCTGTATTTCTAGAGGGCACAAAAGTAATGACTCCTTGGCCTCTGTGCTATTTAATACCCATTGCTTGGAAAAGGCATAGCAAATCACAGCAAAAGTTTGAAAGTGATACTGAAGTTTAAGAAAACAGATCCCTGATAAGAAATTGTCTGTATTCTTGGTTAGCTGAAATAACTAAATGAAATATATTATTATCAACAAATAGAAAGGAATTCATAGAGAACAGGAATGTGAACAGTGTTGTCCAGGCAGGAGGCACTAAATTGAGGCTCCAAGGTCTTCCTCCAAAGCAGTAGTCAGAAGAACTAATATAATGTCCATATGTTTAGATAAAGTAGGTACATTAAATTGGTATTTGTGTGTGCTGCTGTCATGACTGCTATTGGAATACTTTATCCAGTTCTTGTGTTCACAGCTGAGAAAAACAAAAATTTAGAAGACTCAGATAAAACCTACATGTTACTGCTGGTTAGGAAGTAAGCATTCCTTTAGGGACTGTAGTGGTAGGATAAGGAGTAATGGCTTTAAACTTAAACAGGGGAAGTTTAGATTAGATATAAGGAAGAAGTTCTTTACAGTGAGAGTGGTGAGGCACTGGAATAGGTTGCCCAAGGAAGTGGTGAATGCTCCAACCCTGCTCCAACTCAAGGCCAGGCTGGACAGAGCCTTGGGCGACATGGATTAGTGCGAGGTGTGCCTGCTCATGGCAGGGGGGTTGGAACTAGATGATCTTAAGGTCCTTTCCAACCCTGATTATTCTATGATTCTATGATTCTATGGGTGATGTCTTGAATTGTACTAATTCTAGTTTAGCATTTTCTATTGACTTCCTTCTTATATTACTTAGCCTGTTTTCTTAGTCATTCCATTCCATCACCAGAGACCAAAGATGGCTGCAGACAGTCATGGGAACATACATCAAATGGTTAAAATGTAGCAGTGGAAACTGGGTTCCTGGACCACAGCACAATTTATCATGATAGAGAAAAACACATCTTGAGACATTATGGCCCCCATTTATTGGTTCAATATTTCTTCAAAAACCCTTTAGGCATGTGCTAATTTGTATGGAGTCCCACTTCTGTTATTCTATCATCAGCTGCTGTATCTGTGACTAAAACTTAGCATCAGTTTAGGTGTGCATGTCATGAGCAGTCACAGAATGTTCTGAATTCTGGAAAGTGTAAAGAAGCTCTTTTCTATTTATCAGAAATAAAAGTCAAAGTGATCCGGAAGAATTGTCTACTAATTTATGGCTCTCTTACATACCAAGTAATGGTACCCCTAGCAGATGAACTCTAAAAGATAGAAGTTAGACATTAGTTGATATCTGTGTTTTCTAACTGTTGCAGTGAAGGATATAAACTTGTGTTATTCATTCAAGGCCTGATAGTTCATGCTTCATGCAGGAATTGTTGGCTGAGCCTCATTGGCTTTATGGTATGCGATATGTCAGAAAATCCAAGCCTTCTGGTCGTAGCAGTGAAACTGAGAATAGTTACCCAATCCACCAAACTTCACCAGTCATTTAGACTACTCCTATGTGTAAAGTCAAAACTCAATTGTTCTGTAATTTCAAGACAGCACTTTGAAGAGCAGGAAGCACACTTTTCCTGAGCTGGCTACAGGGCTTGTTCTTTTTTGTGTTTGAAAGCCACATGACACAGAAGTGGTGAGCCAAATGAATGTGATATTGTTTCTAACTGGGGGAATAATGTTCACACAGTAAGACCAAAAAAAAAAATAAAATAGAAAGAAACACACAGAAGTTGCAGGAAACACTTATCAAATGGTACTAAAAAGGAAAATCTCTTTTTTTTTCAAAGCTTGCTTGTGCTTCTAGGCTGCTTCTTTTCTGATGTTGAAGAGAATCTCTCTTCAAAGATACTTAAGACAGGAATAAACTTTCCAACATCTAAGGAATGGAATGACTGTTGAATAATGATGAAATATTTGTATTGCTCCTCAAATCAAAGGGAAATTTGAAAGCATTAGTTAAAAGTCTCCCTGAGTAGCTAAACCTGTATTAATACCACAGAGATGACAGGATGATTTAAAACATGGTTCTAATTCATTTGAAAGTTTGAAAATTATAATCTCTATAACCGGAGGTGATCCTTACTAATCTTTTACATCCTTTTTATTTGCCTTTCTGGGTCATAAGAATGTGATTTTCTCTCTCAATTTCCGATGGAATGAAAAGACAATACTTCTTATACAGAAGGCAGACCTAAAAGGCTTGCCTATAGAGAATGTGTTGTTCATGACAACACATACATACTTAATTGCCACAGAGTTAATGTAAGATATTGAAATTGATCATTTTTCAGCTGGACTTTATGATCCAGCATAGAATTAAGCATGCCTTCCAGTATCTGAAAGGGGCCTACAAGGATGCTGGGGAGGGACTCTTCATTAGGGACTGTACTGGTAGGACAAGGGGTAATGGCTTTAAACTTAAACAGGGGAACTTGAGGTTAGATATAAGGAAGAAGTTCTTCACAGTGAGGATGGTGAGGCACTGGAATAGGTTGCCCAAGGAAGTTGTGAATGCTGCAACCCTGGAGGTGTTCAAGGCCAGGCTGGACAGAGCTTTCAGCAACAGAGTTTAGTGTGTGGTGTCCCTGCTCATGGCAAGGGGGTTGGAACTAGATGATCTTAAGGTCCTTTCCAACCCTAAGTATTCTATGATTCTATGATTCTATGATCATCACATCCAACCTTTACCAGAGGACTGCCAAGTCCACCACTAATCCATGTCACTAAGGGCCTCGTCTACATATTTTTCTCATCTTGGACAACAAAATCTTGGGTCTGGAGCTCAGACTGCAGCAGGCTGCCCCCAGAACTTCTCACAGGAAGTCAAACAATCATGAATTTCTTCACACAGGACAAACAGTAGATTTTGAAGGCACTGAATTTCCAGGACTTTTCCTTTTTCTCTTTTATGATAAATATCTATACAACATG
This sequence comes from Nestor notabilis, assembly GCF_000696875.1. Lineage (NCBI taxonomy): Eukaryota > Metazoa > Chordata > Aves > Psittaciformes > Psittacidae > Nestor > Nestor notabilis. The sequence continues at coordinate 7,312 of NW_009925046.1, forward strand.
TACAAAAATTTCTGCTTCTTTCAGGTGTTTGTTGATGGCTATATGAAAAGACAAACACAAGTATTTATTTTCTTTTTTACAGACATACAAAAGGCTTTGAGAAACAAAAAGGTAATAAAAGACAAGGAAAATACCTCACCCCAAAATTAAAATACATGACAGATTAACAGATATAAAATGCAACCTCACATACTTTGTGCTTTAACAAGGCAAAATTGAGATCAAACTATTTCAGCATCACATCACTGTAGCATTGGTCACACCCTGCTTTTACTTTTTTCCAGAAAAAAAATGTGTCTCTGCCTGAAGTTTAGTGAAGCATTTTGGTTCTGTATCTGAAACAAGACAAAACGAATTCTTGAATATTTTCAAGGAAAAAAATTCTCACCTCTTTCCAGAACTCATTGCAATTAATGAATATTTTGCCACTTACTTCCGTACTCAGGCAGAGTAGAGTAATAGCACTTTGGAAAAGTGATTGTTGATATTTGTACAAGAGAAAGAAAGTCAGTCTGTAACTCTAGAAAAGAGCAATGTATAATTGTATGCATCCTGAGAAAACATTAAAATAATTGTGATTCAAAAGTGTAACAGGGAATAACAAGTAATGATATATGCCTGAAATTATCACCATTACCTGTGAGTGGAATTCAGTTCTTTGACTTGTGCGAGGATGACCTTCCTCCTAACATAACAGAAAACCTTGTGCTTTCAAGTGCAGTATGCCATGGCTGAAGTTCAGAGTAATTCATGTATAGCTATTTTTGAAAGAAAACTTTTCATCATGAGAACATAGTACATATTCTCTAAATAAAATAGGTAAGTTTGCAGATTTTAAGCCATCTCAACAATCAAAACTGCCCTCTGTGCAGTTCTGAACTGCTAGGAAGTAGTTTATATCAGACATAATCATAATCTAGTGTTGAAAGGATGGCATTACTCTTAGTGGGTACATTTATGCTAAATGTCGTCCTGAGTCTGTGATCATGAGCAGATTCACTAGGATTACAGGTTGCAAGCCTGAAGCAACAACCCTTGCTCTTTGCAAGCTATCCAGATCTTCTACAGTCTGGATCACTCATCTGGTTATCTGGTGTTATCTTACATGTTTTGAATTGACATCAAAGATTAGACCTCCATTTCTCAGTGCTAGACCTCTTTGTGATTACTAGCTGTCCTGTAAACAGATCCAGGGAAAAGCCTCATCTAGCACCCCTGAGCTAGAAAGAGACTTATTCTGATAAGGCTTTTAAGAAAGAAGTTAAAAGAATTGCTAAATTCAGAAAGCATAGTTTACTTTCTTGAATCAGCCACTGAAGCAGTGTATATGCATATGCAATTAACATATATTGTCATTTGGTAATATTTCTGTTTCTGTTCTCCAGTAGGCAAAAACATGTAGTCAAATTCCTGGTTTTCCCCTCGTTTCTGCTCACACAAAGATATTTCTTAAGCAAAATGGGTGTTTGTATTACGGAAGAATTATGTAAAAGTTGTTCAAGTATTTATCTAGAACTGGTAGCTCGGCTGACTTTCTGAAATGAAAATGTGGACTTTCTGTCTCTCTATGTATTTAGTCTTTCAGAATGTGAGATCCATGGTAGCTGCATGTGACCTGTCTAGCTGACACAGTTTAGAAAACTGATGTACCTTAACTATAAATATCTGATTTGTGACTCAGAACAAACCTTTGGATGTTCTGCAGTAGGTGTTTAATCTAAGATTGTGGTCTTCATAACATCTGTAAAATTATTCTGTTAAAATAAATAACAGGAGCTGATTTGGTCTGAGAAAGAGCTTGTTCTATGTTTCTTATTCTGGAAAGGTGCTGAGCAGTGAAAACAATACTAATGAGCTTTATGTTTACCAGGAATACATGGAAAAGGCCTGGGATGGTCCATTTGAGAAAAAGAAAGTTGTTTAATTGTAATAAAAGTTCAGGTGTGAAAAAACTCCAATTGATTAACAGCACAGTGATTGTTTTACTTAGATATTCACTGTCGCAGAAGCAGAATGACAGTCTTCCAACAAAGTATGCTGCTTCATTGCCTACAGAGTCATTTCCACATTCTCCTTGGCTTGATGAATATTTAAATATTTTTAGAAAGTGGAAGTGTTTCAATGGAAGTGACACATCTCAGTAAGCATAAAGTCTTATATCTGTCTTGACCTACTTAAAAAGCAGCAGTATCACTGTCTTTATATAGACATTGCTTAGATTTCTAGCTCCAGTTGAAAGGTATGAGCATGAGTACTAACTGGCAGAAGAGACCTCAGTGGTTGAGAAATTGAGGCAAAGCTCTGTTCTTGTTGGCATTTTGTGCTAGGGAACTGTACCAGTGACTTGTTGGCTTGTAGAAATGGGGATCCTGAAGGTCCACCTCAAAGGTGTGAATACCTGACAGGGCAGGTCAGAAGACGAATAGGAAGTGAAAGCCCTCTACATTCTAGTTTGAAGAGCATAGTTACATGCTAGTTTCAGCTGATGCAGGAATTTACACTTGTACAAAAGGAGGATAAATTTAAGGTGTAAGTTATTTCCATAGTAATCTGTTTCATGTCTCTTGTACATGTCCAGAAGTATCATCAAACTCTAAGTAAGTGGACATTCAGATCATCTGTTACCTGGAACCTGGATGTGTGATATATGTTCTTCTCTAGATATGCTATTTAAACGTTAAAGATCACAGGGTCTTTCCTGCATCTCCTGTATGATTGTTATACTACAGCTGCTGACTGTACAGATAACTGAGTAATTTTTATAAAGAGGAGAATTTTTATTACACAGATTTTTTGGTTACCTATGAAAGACCTCACATACTGGACAACCTTGCATCAGGATTTATGAGAATGAAAGTTTCCCTGCAAAAATGTGCATGAATAGGACTTAAAAAGAAGGAATGTGGTTGAATCAAGTAGCAAGTCAGTAATATCACCACAATAATTTCAAGAGAAAGAAATTCCCATCATCACCATGTTTTAATGATTGTTCTGCTTGTATCACAGTTTACCAAACTGAAAGAATAGTAACACTGTGCATTTCATAGATATACGGAGAAGAATACTAGTTACCTTTTGTAGAAGTGTTCTAGCACTATTGAGTGTATTATGCATGTATCATCATTATCATAAGAATAAAAATAAAGACGAATTGCAATATGACAGCTGAGCATGTTCAGCCTGGAGAAGAGAAGGCTCTGCGGAGACCTTAAAGCAGCTTCCAGTGCCTAAAGGGGCTACAAGAAAGCTGGAGAGGTGCTTTGGACAAAGGCCTGTAGGGACAGGACAAGGGGGAATGGCTTTAAACTGACAGAGGGAAGACTGAAAAGACGTCTTGGGCAGTTCTTCCCTGTGAGGATGGTGAGGCGCTGGCACAGGTTTCTCAGAGAAGCTGTGGCTGCCCCATCCCTGGCAGTGTTCAAGGCCAGGTTGGATGGGCCTTGGAGCAACCTGATCTAGTGGAAGGTGTCTCTGCCCATGGCAGGGGCTTGGAACTAGATGGGCCTTAAGGTCCCTTCCAGCGCAAACCATTCTATGATACTATGACAGTTTTCTCAGTCTGGAGAAAGTACATGCCAGATTTCAGAGGCTAAAGCCATCATAAGGCTCCTCAACTAAATGGTTGCAAATCTTTTTGAGGCAAGCAACACCTGTTCAGTTCCCCATGGATTTGTTTTTATTTCCTTGTACTCATTTTTAGAAATGCTTGAGTTGTTTCCCTTGGGAAAACATACTGAGACACAAAAGCCTAAGAAGAACAGTACTGCATCAGAGAGAAAGTCCATATGCCCAGTACTTGGTCTACAAAAGAGGACATCTACTGATGTCTAAAGGTGAGCCTATGAGCAGAGCAGGTCTACTGCTGCCAACATACTGGGGGTACTCAAAGGCCTCAGTAGCTGGGACCCATCTCAGCTGGGTCCCCCACCCCACTGCTTTCTGCCAAGGGCCAAGGGGAGGTGTCTCAGCTCAGCCTGCGGCCTTGCCAATCCCTGCCTGAGCCATGTTGTAGCTGAGCCTGTCCCTGTCTCCTGGATGGGTCTGGGACCTGCATTGCAGAGAGCTGCTCTCCTGCGTGGACCCAGGACACTTAGTGCACTATTTGTCATGCAGACTTGTAGGCGTCACACAGCATAACCCATTCAATTTCTGTTCTAGTCTAGCCTAGTGTAGAACATTCCATGTAGTACATTCCTGGAGGTTCCATTCCATTCCATTCCGTCCCATCCCCTACACTCACCCTGAGCTGAATAACAATGGCACTGTTATTCCCCTGCAATGCCAGGGCTTTTCAGCTCCAGAAACACTTTCAAGGACACAAATCACAAAGCTTGCAAGTGGAAACAGGATTTTTTTTTTATGATTCCATTTGATTTTGGCTTGGTTTCTTATATTTTACCTTATTTTTTATCTTATTTTACATGATTTTATGTTATGGGGGGTTTTTTTGGGTTGGTTTCAGAGCTGATGCTCACAAACATCAGCACCTTCCAAACACAGGCTGCTGTGCATAAGCCAGGATCCCCGGGTATATGGAGCCAAGGGAAGAGAAGAACTTGCTCCGAGCTTGCAATGGGCAATGGAGCCAGAGAGCACCAGGACACAAGCGGTGCCCTGGAGGTGCGAGAGCAGCAGGCAAGAACCGAGCCCAAAGGGGAGCCCTGACAAGAGGCTCTGCTCAATGCTACAAAGGACAAGCAGCAATCCCCGGGGGCTACCCTGGGAGTCATGAAAGCTTTCACCCCCCAGATACGTACATGAGGGGCCACCTGCGTGGAACATGAGCAGCAGCCTTTGGGCCACAACAGCCCAA
>NW_009925047.1:0-9062 GCF_000696875.1 Nestor notabilis
GTCCCCACATCCAACCTCAAGGACCAAACAGTATTGCCACGGCCACCGCCTCGGGGTTCTGCGCGCACCCCGGGGCCGTGCCGCTCCCCCACGTGCAGGGGCAGCAGCAGGCCTCACCCCTGCCCGGCCAGCTCCCCATCCATAGAGCACAGGTGCCACCCACCTTCCAGAACAACTACCATGGGTCAGGGTGGCACTGACGAACCAGCTTCCCCAGCCTAAACATTTTTACAATGTTGTGTAAGATAAACTGTGTATATTTCCTCTGTACCTGCGGCAGGGGCTTTTTAAAGCTTGTACATGAGACTTTGTATAAAAGCGAACACCAGTGTTCCTCCTGCGTTGTATTCTTTCCATTTTTTGCTTTCTACAATTCCGGAAGACGTGCTGTTATAAGCCAGTATTAGGTATTTCTTTTGATTTTGTAAGTGGACATTCCAGCTGTTTTTTCGGGCAGTAGGTTTGATGCTGCATAATCTTTAAAAGTTTTATTGTTGCAGTTAAATTCATTTAGTGAATGTTTTCTATATTACTTTTATACATATGTAATTAAATAAGTACACAGGCTCAGTGATGGCACTAACAACGTTTTTTTTTCCCCCCCATTTTCTTCTGTCAGCAGTTCTGTGTGCATAGCGCTAGGAAACAAGGCAATACAGATTTTTCTAGTTTTGGTGTGGACATGGCTTTTTGTTTCATCAGTTATTTGCAGAAATTGTAATTTAATGTATAGACTGTTTCTAATGTCCCTGACGAGTGCTGTAAATACTGTATTTCTTTGGCTTGTAAAATGGCTTAAAGCTGCTTTCATTTGATATAGTATTGTATATAATAAGTCTCTTTTTTGCAAAAAAAAAAAAAAAAAAGTGTGATCTTTGTGGAAGTAGTACAGTATATGATCTTTAATTTTTTTTAATATACTGTCACATTGCAGCACTGGTTGGGCATTTTAATTCATGTTAATAAATCACAATTATGTCAGTTTTAACTACTTGTCCTGCAAGGGTGCTGTGTCTGCAGGGAAGGGCCACCCCTGCTCCCCACCAGGCTCTTCTCCTGCCCTGGTTCCAGTTGTGGGTTTAACCCTGTGCCAGACAGATGTGGAACCAGCCACAGGACAGGGGTTTCCTGAGCTGAGGAAACGTCACTCTAAGCAGAGTCTTGTCTTGGTTACCAACAGCCTTATCTGGGGGTCGTGGTGCATCACACAGAGTACTGCTGCACCAGCACGCCTGTGCACTGAAGCTGTATCTGATGTGTTACTCTGACCTTGGCCACAGGCCCCAGCCCCACCTGTGCGCTGCAGCACAGCCCTGGAATCTGCCTGTAGTGGATCCTCAGCCCCTGCTGCTTGTGCGGCAGCCAAGTGAGCAGTGCTTGGGGTAGGGCATGTTTACTGGTACTGCATAGCAGCAGCTCAGGTGCTGCTCTTCACTACTGATGCAGTTACTGTGTAATCGGGATGTGACAGTATCCTTGTGTGGGCAGTGGCTGCGGGAAGACCCGTCCCCCTAACCCCACCCGCACTCGAAACCGGAGAATGGCAGCACTGTGCAGCAAAACCCAAAATGGGGCAGGATGGGGCTGTGCCTGCTCTCACTGCAGTAAGGGGACAGACACATCATTTCAACAGCTAGAAAAAACCTGGGCTGCTTTAAATTCTAATTGGCCTCAACATTGCTCAGTAGTGAGTAGGAACAGTACACTGCAAACACTGCCCTGAGCATCTGCCAGCCACGCAAACACACCCTGGATGGATAGAGCACACTTGGGTTTGCACTAACATGAAGGAGAGTAAGATTAGGCCAGCAGCAGCACCCTGCCCACCCGCTCCACTGCTCACCCGACTTGACAGAATCTGCATCACAGCTCAACAGTCAAACCTGGTTGTCCTGCTCCCCTTCCTCCCTCCATGACCCTGGTCATTGCTTTATCTGAAAGGCAGAGGTAAGGTACACACTGTACACAGCGAGGTCTTGGCGCAAGAGGGAGTGTTCTGGGCACAACAGCACTGGTGCTACCCCAGGCCCCCTGAGCTCTGCTGCATCACCCTGGCCCTGAGAGGGGGCAGCACTGTACAGTCAGTACTCACCTCCCTGGGCTTGCACTGGAGCTGCTGCAGCACCATTCAAGCTTCTGCATGTTCAAGAACCAGCTTCTCATTAGTTGCAGCAACCAGGCGCTCGCTACCAGTGGCTGGGCCAGGTGTGAAGCTCAACAGCATTTTTACCTCTAGCTCTGGAATCCATTGTGGCATCCACCATCCTCACCAGTGTCACTCATCCTTGTGGCCGTTCCTGTGGAGGGTGAACCCCAGCTGCGGGCAGGGCCTCAGCACACGGACGGGTTTCTCCTCACCAGTGCGTGTGCAGTTTCTTCCTGGAGGGGTGGCGGCCCCAGCCTACCAGGGACGGGTGATCCTTCGCTTGTTTATCGTGCTTAAACACCTTGTATAAAGTTCTCACTTTGGTCACGCTTCACCTGGCAACTGCTCACACAGCCCCCCCACCCCGTGCTGTTATCACCCTTTGGGTGCTCTGATGTGCACTGGGTGACATATAAGTAAGTTACCACAAAAAGCTGCTTTTCGCTTTGTCCAGGGTTACCCAGCCCCTGCCCACCCCCCGTCACGGACCTCGGGCAAAGGCACGGTCGGAGTCATGGCAAAGGGCAAAGAGTCCAATGACCAGCACACGGGCTGAAAAAACAAAACACTTTAATTAGACAACTGCAAGCACCTCAAACAATGGGTTATTGTTACAGCATGGGGCGATCTTCTCACAATCTAGTTATTGCAAAGGCATGTGAATAAGTTTCATATGGACAAAGTCAAGAAAAAAGTGGCACCGTAGTTACATGAAGGTCAGGAGTCACCTTACATTCATCCCACCGACTTCTAGAGAGAGGCCAAACCACACCTCCTCCTCCCTGTACATTCCAAAACCTGTATTGCCTGTGAGCTTCAGCCTATGCAGCCTTTTCGTGTCCTAGGAAACACGTAATTGTTGCGTGCAACTTACAATGGGTCCTCGTTGTACGTCTGCTCATGGCAGAGAACAAAGCTAGTGCAATTTGGTTTAGAAACATGTAAAGCTGTGAATGGAATGAGCATGAGCTCGCTTCTTGGACTACGTTGCCCACTGCACCGTAAATATTGGCAGCTCTATCCTTCCTTACCTGATGCCAAGCACACACTTTTATTATAAAAGATCAGTAATTCTACACAGAGAGTGGTTCTCATGCTCTACTTTTAATTACTGGTTGTTTTTTTTTCTTAAGGTATAGTACAACTTACAGTGCTTATAAAAAGGCAACACCATATGGTACCATGTCTTCACTATCACACTGGAAGGGAAATCGCTAGTTTCCTTTTCTTAAAAGCACTTAAAATAGGCAAAAGTTCTAAAAGGGAGTGCTAAATGACAATGCATACTGTATTAGAAAGAAGTCCAGCCTTCCTTTAAAGTGCCGTTTGGGGAATGAAATCCTGTAAACCAGAGCCACTTTGTTGGAAATCCAATGAATGGGAACTGCTACAGAATAGAAAGTTTGCACAATTCCTTAAAGCAGTTTGAAGTCCACTACATGCAATTGGTTTGCTAGAAAGCTCTCTAAAACTTAAGTCGCTTTACTCTGAAATTGAGTCCCCAGTCCCATATTTAAATGGAAATAAACATTTACAGGGTGCATTTACATACACTATAATACAAGGATGACGTCCCTTTGCCAGCAGATAAAATTGTACAATTCATCGCCGTAACTCGGTTCTGACTTGATAAATTTCTTACACTTGTAAATTATATAATATGCATCAGCTAAAATATTTTTTTTCTTTTTTTTTTTTCATAAATAGTTAAAAAACTTGCCAAAACACATGGGGGGGAAGTTTCCTTTGTTCCAAAATCTGACATCTGAATGCCACACAACACAAGAAACAATGCTTAAAGACACGGTAAGTGTTTTCTGAAGAAAGTGGGTGAGTAAACTACTAGCTGAAGACAGAAAGACCACCCTTCCCCAAGAACACAGTGCACAAAAGCAAAATGTCAAACAGTACCTCAAGCAAAATAAAGGTCTGAGGATTGAAGCCAGCTCACGTGTGATCCTGCTAAAGAACTGGTGACAGTCACCGCTTAGGTCCAATGCATTGGGAAGTGGTTGCTGGCTTTTATTTTACAGCTGGGAGAGACTGCTAAGAATTCAGCCACGGATGCCGAAGGCATTCTCCAGCTGAAGCACGCTTCTCTGGGACCATTTCTAGCATGGGGATCAGGAAATCTGTAAACTGTGCAGCATCTTCATGAGGCCAACCGTACTTCTCCACAAGCACATCAAAGAGACTCCAAGGTTTCAGCTTGGTAATGTGTCGGAGCTCTCCTGCAAACAGAAACAGAACGGTGTTAGACAAAGCCCTTCTTATCCCTGCGAGCGACTAATCCCTGTGTCATTTGTCTCCCACTCTGCATTCACAGCGCCTTGGCCAGGCTGAGAACCGTAGTTTAGGAAGGGTGGTATGCTGCCAGCTTGTTGAGGTCCTCAAAGGAGTAGAGCACGTCCAACATCAAAACCAAGAATCAGCCTACAGCAAACGCTGTGACACCAGTGCACATCACTTCTGGGGTTTCTGCTGTCTCTCCCGTGCACAAATACACTCATTCACTCACTCCTGTGCGCTCACACCGTGGGCACAGAACACCAAAGGCTTTTCCTTCTTAACCAGCCAACAAACCCCAACGTTACATGAAGTGCCCCCATCCCAACTAGGAGGTCTCCGCACCACAAGCCGCTGCCTCGCTGCGTGGCACTGGCTGACAAGGCACCAGAGCAGCGCTTCACTCCCAGCCAAGAGCCTGGCGCTTGGACACTCTGCTCCATCTCCCAGACAAACCCCGCAGGAGGCTGGTCGGAACCCTTCCCTGCTGGAGGAGGAAGCACCTGCTGCTCCCTATGGCTCCTCCGACCGACCGCCAACACAGGCACGAGTTCCATCAAGGAGGGGGCACTCGGCCAACCTGGCAGCGTGATGGAGACCAGAACAATGAGGGAGGCGAGAGCCCTTCTGCCATTCAAACCAGCAGCATTATCCAGGTCTATCCAAAGGACATCTGGCACAACAGGGAAAGACTCTTCTGGCTGCTCCTTGCACTTCCACTGCCACCCCCGTTCTTCCCAAACACGTATCTGAGCCAGACAGTCTCCACATGACGCTGTAAAAACCACTTCAGAGACCCCTGTGGTGATTCTGCGATGGCCCCTGAGCTGCCAAGGAGGGTGATGGGTTCTCACCCCATTCTGGAAGCTGAACATGACTCGTCCGTAGCTTCACAAGCCCACTACACCAGCAGGTATGGGGCACACTGGCCATACTATTCTAAGTGAAGTGGTTTGGCAACTTGGTGGTTGTCCCTGGCTCCGATCTACTGACCATAAAATGCCACCAGACGTCAGCTCTCAGGTCTGCTTCTGTACATCCCTGCGGCTACAGAAGATTGTACAGAAGTTGAGGGCAGGAGAAATCCACGTCCTCAGACTGTCCCGAGCATCTGAGCATCCGAGTGCAACAGACAGAAACTGCCCCAGGCCCAGGAGGACACAGATCTGCTGCCCGAGGCCACAGCAGAAGGTTCTAGGCCAGGTGCAACAGCAGCTCTCCAGATGCCATCATACAGACCCCAAACCAGCAAGTGTGCAACGGGCCATCGCTTGCAAGAGGAAGACAAGAGACCTGCTGGCACTAGAGAGTTCCGAGGTGCTGCCCACAGCTGGGCCCATCCTCTTTCCATCGTGCGGGCAGGAGGGGTGCTGAGACAGGAGCAGTGAAAGCAGCGGGTGTATCCTGCCGGGTTATGTCTGCACCAGCATGTCCCACCAGTACCCACCAGTCAAACCAAACCAGGCTCTGGTTTGGGCCCACAGTGTCCCATGGCATGAATGAAGGGAAAGGACAGCACATCCTGGATAAGTGTGTTTGTTTCCAGGCTCTCTCTCAGCCCTTCACAAACCTTTGTGCAACTCTGAAATTCAACTGCTGAAAACCTTACGCATTTGAAGGCTTCCAGAAGTGTGCGCTGGTGACTACTAACAAGAACAGGTAGTAAACAGCTCATAAGCATGCATAAACTCAAGTATTACCAGAAAGTGATAGATAACAGTGACTCGGTTGCCAGCTGGGGTTAAATCACAACACTTGTTATTGACTGCAAGCAAAAAATGGCTAAAAGTAAGTACATGCAGCTGTGTCCAGAGCTTCCCCAGCTGGCAGCATTCATTGCAAGGGCTGTCATAATCATTTACAAACTAGACTGGCTTTGCGGGAGTGCCTGTGTTTCCATGCAGCACTGCCTTCACTTTTGTACTCAAAATACATAGTTCTAGGCACCTTCCTCCCCTCACGTTGTATAAAGTAAGACTGCAAGATGAAGCTCCTGGTGTCGCTGTTAAAGCAAGTTCATGCTTTTTGAATACTCCTTATTTTGTGGAGGCTGAAGTACCCAAGCTAAACCCAAGCTAATGCGAGCACACGCTGGGCAGTACAATGTTCTGTTGTATTTTTCTGCCGAGGAACAAACTACTTCAGCAGCACGGACTGGGATTTTCCACAAGATATTCCATGAGGACTGTACAAGTGTTTATGAAGGACGCAGCAAAAATTACCTTTGGGGGGGTCCATTTCCAGCCTAAAGTGCTGCAGAGCAGCGCAGGAAATGGAGGTGTGCGGCAATACGTGTTTTCATCTGGTTCATGAGGTTTCATAGAATCACGGAATGGTTTGGGTTGGAAGGACCTTGAAGCTCATCCCGTTCCAAGCCCTCTGCCATAGGCAGGGACACCTTCCACTAGAGCAGGCTGCTCAAAGCCCTGAGGACAGAAAGTCAGTGCTGATATTTAAGGGAGGAATGAAAAGCACCGGTCTGACACCATCAGCAATCAGGGCGTTAACATGAATCATCAAAGAAACGCTAGAAAGACTTCCCAACAAAAGCTCTTCATTTATTTTTGATATTGAAGCACACAGGAAATATCCAGAGAGGACAATGGAGCTGTCAGAACTGTAAAACCCCTGTGGCCAGAGTGGAGGCAGCAAAGGACCTCCTGGAAAATGGAATGTTGCCAGAAGGAAATTGCTGAAGAAGTTTCTGAAGGACCTGTGGGGGTGAAGGTGCTATTTAAAGCTCCCTGTGCTGACCAGAATACAAAAAAAACAGAACTAGTCTATGAAATTTGTCAAAGACAAATTTAAGATGTGTCACCAGGGAAGAGGAGGATGGGTTATTAACAGTAAGAAAGGGATGACTCAAAGAATTGGGAAGCAGCAGTGGGAGATAATCTGCTACTATGTATTTTGAGGACATGCTCCCGAGAACTAATGCAAGAACTGCTGGTGAGGCCCCATGGTACAATGGATGGAAGTGAGGGAGGTGGAGCAGAGCCCTCCCCTTCCCTTCCAGCAGCGCTTTTCCTTGTCACAACTTCCAACAGGCAAAGCCAGCGCCCAGCCCGCGGCTCGCACAGGTTAGGGAACAGGGCTGGCAAACACCAGATGAAAAGTAAGAGACCACGGTCTAGAAAAACAAAAAGGGGTTTAACTTTTAGTGCCAAAGCAGATTAATCATTTCTACAGACAGAACAGCCTCCATGAAGGCGCTGGAGAAAAGCACTCTCTGGAGTTATTACTGGACTCTATCAAGATGAGACCCTGGAAAACGCATGTGAGCATCTGTGTTACAGTGACTAGGAAGTATAAATGCTTTTCCTGTGTTAAATGCACCCTCCTATTGTGCTCAGGCAGTTACCGGGAAGGGACTGGACCCTGGAACCTGGTTAGTTGGTAACACCTCTCCTTCTGTGCCTGTGGCTTCAGTGGAACGATTCCAATGTTTGAAGCTTCTGAGGTTGTCTATGGACGGGATCAGCACCCAAACTGTGATTTCCAGGCTTTCACCCAAGGCTGATGTTTTCAGAACAGGAGCCTACAGTTACATTCCTACTCCACCTTTACACCCCAGCGTGAAGTTTCCGGAAAAGCCTCAGGCCTGTGCTCCACACACGGCTTCTGGCCTCAAGTGCTCAGGCCACAGGCAGATGAGTACAAAACGCTATGAAGCCTATTCCTCCCTGCCAGCCACCAAACACACATCCTGGGGCACCATTTGCTGGCAGTACTGGGGTGGCCAGGAACAAGGAAAATGGCATCTTATCTCAATGAAAAACATCTCAAGTGAGCAGGAAACTCACCATCTCCATTTTCCCTCCACAAAGCATTGCAGCCTTCCTGACTTGGAATGGTGGAGTAACCGGTACGATCTAGAAACACAGCTTGGGCTGTTACCCCTTTGTCCTGCATTCGAGATCCAGCCTGTTCTTCCACAGCAAACCTGCACTTAAATTTTGTGTGGTGGGTGAACCAGGCCTTTTGAAGTGCTCACATCCCACCCAGAGCCACAGCAGATGGTGCCTCTGAGGAACGTCACTACAGAGGAGGGCCCAGAGGACAACCGTGGCACTTTGCAGCGGACGATGTTCATGGAAGCACGTGAAACTCCCCATGGGAACTTTATGACTTCCCTTTCCTGTGTGCCACAAACGCTGTGGTCATTGTGTGACTGCTGGGTCATTTTCAAGCTCTGTGACATCGTTACAAAACACCACCTGGCATGAAGCGAACATGAGGAACACAAGATGTATAAGCTTTTAGGGGGGTCAGGCTGGGGGGGTCTTTCTGACTCAGTACCTGCCTCTGACAGTGGCAGAAGAAGGGCAGGGAGGGTGGGCACCCAGGAGCAAACCAGGAGCCTTTGGCAGGCCCTGAAGGTGCTGGAGGGTGTCTCCTGCCCGGCGCCTTCTACTGCTTTATACATTTATGGACCTGTCAGCCCCGGTTGTTCATGTCACAGAATCCCTGGATGGTCTGGGTTGGAAGGGATTTTAAAGCTCATCTAGTTCCAACCCCCTGCCAATGGGCAGGGACAGTTGCTCCTGCAACTACAGCAGGTTGCTCCAAGCCCCTGTGTCCAACCTGGCCTTGAACACTGCCAGGGATGGGGCAGCCACCGCTTCTCTGG
>NW_009925047.1:9158-12445 GCF_000696875.1 Nestor notabilis
GGAAGTGCCTGTTTTAAAGCCAACCCCTGTGAGTTCCACTGGGTGTCCCCCAGCTCCCACATGGTGGGTGCTGGCAAACAACAGCTCTGTTTTCAGCTGACTTCCTGATTTTGTAAATCTTAATTATCCCTCCAGCAACCTTCTCCCCTCCACACTAAAGAGCCCCAGGCATTTCAGACTCCCCAAATGGCAGCTGCTCTATCTCCCTGATCATCACTCCTGCTCTTCTTCACACCATGACATCCTCCTTGAGGCAACACGGGCATGCAGACACCCCTGCTGCACCACAAATACCCACACACAGAACAGGCGGCTCCATGCAAGGGGAGGATGAACCACTGGGTTGTCTCCCGACCCCAAGCTCTTACAGCCTGATGGAGCTGGTCGGCACTGGCCCTGCCAACAAGCTGTGTGCCCAGGCACATGGAGTCACGGGTAAGAGGGAAGCCCCAGCACTGCTCAACAGGAAAGCATGCTCACCAGCTGCAGTCCACAGCCCCAAATGTTCGCCACCATGTAATGGGATGCTCCTGACATCCCTGTCTCTCCTTACAACACAGTGCTCTCATACACTGAGGGGACAAAAGACACTCAAAGCATCACCACATTCCCTCGCGTGTCAAAACCCTGTCTTCAGGAGCAGCCCAAGCAAAGACAAAGCACAAGAAGGCAAAAGAACTGTCAGCCAGTGTGTCTGCTCAGATTGGTTGCTCCCTCGTAGCAATTCAAGGGGTTTAATTTTAGAAGGGCTGCATTTCTGTACAACACTAAACACAGCTGAGTGCTCGCCTATGGCTGTGGCACTTGGGCATTACGGTAATTCAGCGTTTGGAGTGAGACAACACGGTGCACACTGAGCAGCTTTCTCCACCACTGTCACAGCCATCTCCTCTGCCTGCTCTCTCTTCAGGGAGGTTATGAGACTGAGAGGACTGACTGCACACAGCTGTGTGTCTACTGCCCAGGTACTCTGTTCCCAACTTGATGTTTCTAATCAGTAGTATCTGCTGGACCATAATACATGACCAAAAGTAGCTGACAGACCATTTTCCATCACATTACAAGCTATGCATCACTTGATTCCTTACATTTACATGAACAGTGGACAACAGATTCACACGGACATTTGTTAACAGCCACACTTTTGAGTACATCCCAAACGAATTTTAAATGAAATATTGAGATGAATACTGCAAATTGGGGCTTTTCTCAGAAAACCAAGTTTACGCCAAAATTCTTCTTTAGTAAGAGCTCTCCATTTAAATGGATATATTTCTTCAGTACCCATAAATGAACATATTCTCCTTTTGGATAGTATTACGCTTTAAATTAGTGGTGCATAAATACCGTTACCTTTTTTGGTGAAAAACTCCTTGGAATATTTCCCCAACATAGCGTATTTTCGAGGGATTTTTCCCAGCAGTTCAATGATCAATGCTATGTGGTCTGCATTGGAGAACATTGCCAGCAAAACAGAAACATACAACAGTTTAATCAGTACATTGCATGCACACACTTACACTGGCCCGGTACAGACAGAAATAGATTGATCCTGGTAAAAAAGACACGTGCATCTACTCAGGGGCTAATTTGGAAAGATGCTTTCAGCAAAACTTCCTTCTCAAAACAACATTTGAGGATCAGCTGCTACAACCAAGTTTTGCTGCGTGAATTCAAATGGACCAATGGTTATTTTTCAGTGTTTAGCTAAAAAAAAAAATAAATAAAAGAACAATTTTGTCAGGTTCCTTCGTATTTTGTTTTCCAAACGCAATTTTTATTGTGTGATTTCAGGAAATGCTCCTCACTGGGACATGCTACAACCAGCAACAGCAATTCCACTTCTGTCTGCATCACGGCACCTTTCAAAAAGAAGAGGTACTACCTCTGCGATTGAAGAATTCCCGAGAATATTTTCCAGATAGAGCAAAGTGCCTTGGGATATTGCCTAGCAGCTCTATGATGTGTGCTATGTGGTCTATGAGGGAGAGAAAAAAAGGATACGGGAGTGGAAGGGGCAGGGAAAGGATGGGATAAAAAAGAAGAGGAAAGAAACTGGAATTAGTAAAAAATCAGAAATAGTTTCAAATCAACAGTGTTTGCAGCAAATCCATGCAGAGGTTTCCAGGATCAGCAGAGCTCTGGCATCATTAGTAGCATTTAGGAACAATGAATGATGCCCACATTACCACTGCAAAGAGCATTTACAAGCAAACAAGCATGGAAATGGACAGGTACACAGATGGAAGCAGGAGTTAATTCTGGTTCAAAATAAAAAATTAGTAATTGCCTAATTCAAATAAAAATACACAATGTAAACATTATTCCAGTGTCACTCTTACAAAGAGAAAATACTGTCAAGTTCAGATCTGTCATTTCTTTTCTAAACTAAAATGTTGTTATTCTCAATCAGGTTTCCACACATATGCAATCTTACAAGAAGGGCAGTTTAATTCCTTCAGGCAGTTGTTAAGTAGATGAGTATCTGCAGAAGGGAGTTTTTGCCCACCCATTGCTAGTGATGAAACTTAAAACTAAAAAGAAAAAAATCATACTTATATTCTGAAAACAATGTGTATGAACAGTTCACTCAAATCATAGAAACACAGAATGGTTTGGGTTGGAAAGGACCTTAAGATCATCTAGTTCCAACCCCCCTGCCATGGGCAAGGACACCTCACACTAGACCATGTTGCCCAAGGCTCTGTCCAACCTGGCCTTGAACAATACAAAACTTAACCCCACTGTAAGCTCACTGGAAATTTAAGAGGAGTGTGAATATATATACACCCATATAGTATCTCAAGAGATTCATACCTTCATCCCTGGAATAGTCTTCACCAGAGTGTGGTTCAAACAAATAATCTCCAGTCGCTAGCTCAAAAGCCTATAACATAACAGACATATTTATGGGGATTTGAAATAGTTTTTAATCTTAAGATGTCAGCAGAACATCCCAACTATGTCAGAACCAAGAGGAATTAACATTCAAAGCTTAAGGTTTACATCTGGATGAGACACTGAGAAGAGGCTACTTACCTGGGGACCATCATTCCTGTGGGGCAACAATAGCATGAACCCAGGCTCTGGAGAAAGCCCCGTGTTCAGCCCCAAGCACATCCCACTGGGACACGAGGCTGGAGGTTTGGAAACAGGCAGCATGCCCAAACCCCCAACAATTCTGCCTACTCAACCGGGATGAACGATGGAGATGGACCAGGAGTGTGGACCTGTGGTCCCTCCCCAGGCCCCTGGGCTCCACTGCTAACCAGGGAGTATTCCAGGCA
>NW_009925047.1:12468-16248 GCF_000696875.1 Nestor notabilis
CTGGCTGCAGAGGATGATGATTCTGAGCACATCGGCTGCACGGGGGGAACGGGGAGCATCAGTGCAAGGCAACGTTAAACATGCCTTTACATACTAATGTGCTGTCTGTTGATCATGTTAAGTATGTGTAAGTTAATGAAGCTGAGAGAGAGGTGCTTCTAAATATATAATGGTGATCTATACTTGTATCTGAAGGCTAATTATCTGTCAGATTGCATGCTAGGGACTGAAAGTCTGAATCACAAATAACATTCCACTTATAGCTATAATTAATTACTTGAACTTAGCAAACAGGGAAGCTACTTCCTTGATGACTCTAAATCTAGAACAGTTTTTAAAAGGTATTTTTATTGAATCCCAAGTCATCAAAGTAAATACTGCCATCATGGGATAAAATACTGAGGCTGACACTGATGAAGGAATCCAGAACAGACATCAGGATGACTGAACCCTTCAGGCTACTGCAATGCTTCGATGGGATGCTAACCCCATGTTAGGAGGGGTCAAGACTGAGTTTCTCTTTATGGGTGTAATGCCCATCAAAAAAAAAAAAAGCCTTAAAGCTTACTGAAGTAACTATGAGAGCCCATATGGGTACACTAACATGGAATCATCCAGCCTAATCTGTTAAACTATTATCTTTCTGCTCTAGATCACCAATTACCCAAGAAGCCACAGGAATCTAATTCTTTCCAGGTGGTTTAAACATCAAACTATTTTCCATCTCCAAGACCAGGGAAAACATCTGATCCAGAAAATCATTCCAAAAATCAGGTAGAAGAACTTCCTGGCACAGTTCTAGGATGGGATTTCACACCATGAAGACACTCACTACAAAATATTTGTCTCCCGAAAATACACGCTCTTCTGTTCCAATTCCTAATCTGGAGCTGTTAAATCACCTGCAAATTTAGCCTATTTGTGGGCACTTGGTTTTTTCAAGCTGTGAATTGCAGTGTCATCCAAGTGAGCTACAGCCAAAACAATTCATTGCAATCACACAGAGCAGCCAAGAGAGCAATGCCCCTTGTTGACATTGAATAGGGCCTTTAATTAAAATCACTATCAGTAAGAAACAGTCATTCACTTTTTATTATTATTCTGCTCTTGGCTCCAGATCGAGAGTTCTCATTTTACAGCTTAAAAGAAAAATGTGAAGGACTTTATGAATCACCAGGTATTTAAACTGAAGAGATGTTTAAAGTAGCCAGAAGAGATCACTGGTGAAGATCTCTAAACACAACATGGAGAAGAATACCGTTATTCTCCTGAGATGAGACTGAGAAGCCCCAAGTGCTCCCACTCTACCTCATGGCAATATATTCACTGGAAGAGCCAGACAAGTTTTCCTAAGAGAACACATGCTGTTGGGGCTGATTTCTGAGGACATTATGAAACTCACTGGTATGTAACCAGATTCCTGGAGAACAATGGAAATATAGTTGAATTTAGCCACAAAGGTAGACTCCAAAAGAATACAGCTTCTGTCCTAAAAAATGAAGTATTAATAGCTCCATATGTCTGCGTGGGACTAAGCAGATTCAATTGGAAAAACTAAAAACTGTTCAGTGAGAAGCACAAGAAGCAAGCATACCACTGAGATACACTGAATTTTACATCAGCTTGTATATAACAAGAGCTGCAAGCTCTCATAGATTCGGGATATTTATACCACCCTTTTGCTGACAAGAAACTAAAGCTTTTCAAAATTAGGATGCTGCTCCTTTTATCCTTTTTGTATAGCTCTGACTCCATGCCAGCATGGACTGGAGCAGCAGTGTCTCTGACATCCGATTTCCTGACTCTCCTTAAAGGACTCTGCACCGAGAATGAAGAAACTTTGGACTCTACTGCACACAGAGACAGCCCAGAGACAGCCCTGCCTTCTGGGTGCTGCAGTAAGTATCTGTAATAACACTTTCTAGCATTCACACAGGATGGTATCTCACAGGTTCATTTGTAGCAACCAGGTAAAAGGTTCCTAGATACCTGTAGGATGGACTGGCTACATAGTGCAACAGAAATGAAATTAATTTGGCCTTATTTAAAAAAGAATAAATCCTCAACCTAGGTTTTTACCATAAGGAAAAAGACTCAGTGTTAAAAATGCATTAATAAGCACATAAATAGCCATAAGCTCATTGTTTCAGAGTTGTTCTGCTCTTTAAGCTTATGTCCAAAGCTGTGGTGCACCAGAAAGCACGTGCAGTCCCATTACTGAGTCAGTGCCACCATGAGCAGCTCTCTGCTGCTGGTACTCAGAACTACAGTCTTGATGCTGCACTGCTGCTTTGGACTTCTGAGCACTTGTCAGTACTTATGGACACTTTGCACTCAACTGCAGGTGCATAAATCACACAGTCTCCAGCTCCTACACTGACACTCTGATAAAGTCAGGAGGCAGAGACCTTGACAGACACCAAGTTGAACACAGGTCCAAAGTGCACTCTTGTGGTAATGCAGGATGTATATAAGAAGTATGTCACCAGCCCTTGATAGAAAGTGACTTCCCCTCTCCTCATTACTCCCATCTGCACCTGCAGACCTTTGGTGACCAGTTTGGGGCCATCAGTATGAGAGAGACCCTGCCAAACTGGTGAAAGACCAAGGAGGATTTCTAAGATGTTAGGGGCTAAGCAGGAGGAGAGGCTGGGCAGGCTGTGGTGAGGTTGAAGGAGGGCAGGAGAAGGGAGGATTCAGTTGCTGCACTCCACTGCCTGAAAGGAAGTAACAAGAGAAGATCAAGATACACTCTTCTCAATGAAAGGACAAGAGAGAACAGACACAAGCAGCAAGATGGGAAATTCCATCCAGATAAGAAAAAAATTCTTCAGTGAGATTGGCTGAGCCTTGGGACAGGCTGTGGAAATGCCATCCTGACAACTATGTACAACCTCAACTGATTGAGGCTCTGAATAACCTCATCTAACCCTGACATTAACCCTGGTTCAAGCAGGAGGCAGACTACTAGAGAGCTCTCTCCACCTAAATTTGGCTGTTACCTCTATGATGCTGCAAGCACAGATGAACCATATTTACTTTCCCTTTGAAAGTATTCATTTATAAAAACCAGTTTCTTGACAGAAATCTGACTTTGAAATACCATGATCTTTTTTTACTTAATGCTGACATTTACCTCAACAGAAATCAGCATTTCAATTATTATATGGAGATAACAAATGAGATACAGCACACTCAACATATGGCACAAAAGCCCAAGGCAATCATCCATCCTACTGACTGTGCTGGCAATTGCTACTTAGCACTTTCCTAAGGTTATTGCAGAAAAACAGTCTAGACTGCTATTCTCCATCTGCAGATGGGGAACCTTTCATACAAATGGTCACACTTCTGCTTTTGTAGGCTCTGGAGAGTCTATGATTCCTTTTCTGCCACGTGATTGTATATGAACCTACAACAATACTGAACTGTTGGCATCGCTATTGTATATTATAGATCCATGTCTAATCACACAATTGGAAATAGCTACATTTTCACTGTGTGACAGCTGTGTACTCAATCTGGTGATTGAACATGGATGCATGCCTAGGGAAAGCTGTCTGGGAGAGGATGGAAGAACAATTCACTTGGACTGCATCAGCCTCCCTGAATTCCTCTTATGAAGCCCCAGCTGAAAAAGGACAACAAGCTATAGGCCAGAATTACTATTTTGACAGATGAGATCCGGCTCCTGGCCGGAGCTCCTCCGTCCCAGCTGAAATGAAGAGCTGTGAGTAACATTGCAACTGCTTTAAAAATAGGCTTAGTTTTAAGAACGCT
>NW_009925047.1:16261-17410 GCF_000696875.1 Nestor notabilis
CACAGGTAAGTGGGGCCATGAAAGAAGAGCAAAAGGCTTTCTGAGATACACACACCAGCTGGCAGTTTGTTCTCCCACAGTCATCTCTCCCTTGAAGGGCCAAGCAATGGAAAGAATATAAAAGGCATTTTGCATGGTTAGTGCTTGGTAAGAAGGGCCAGATACACGAAACACAGACATGCATGGGATGCTTGAAAAGAAACAGCTTTCTATCATTTGCTGTATTCTGATCTCAGAATCATGCTCATTCCAAGTGGTTGCTTTGGAGAGTCAGTTTCTTTGGAAAATCACAGCATGGTTTGGGTTGGGAGGGACCTTAAACCTCATCCAATTCCAAGCCCACCTCATCCAATTCCAAGCCCACTGCCATGGGCAGGGACACATTCCGTGAGACTAGGTAGCTCAAAGCCTCATCCAACCTGGCCTTGAACACTGCCAGGGAGGGGGCAGCCACAGGTTGCCCACAGCTTCTCTGGGAAACCTGTTCCTGCGCCTCACCACGCTCATCATTTTCTTTTTAATGTCTCGGGTTGTCCACCCACCACTTTCAAAAGGGTGTACAGTGATTAATAACAGCATTTTGTACTGTGTCTGCCTACTGGAAAATATGTGCATGGGGACTTGAAGTTTTTCTCTTCTCTCAAGCAGATTTCTGATTTTCCATTTTCCCTCAAAATACTGCTGCTGTGCAGACTGAGGCTTGTCATCACACCTTTGGTATGTGCTACTCGCACATACGAACATGATGATACTCATGATCCCATAGAGACATGATAATTTTTTCCCTGCTTACCACATAGGAAGAATAGTTAAGGACAGTTACCTCTCCACCTCACATGAGAGGACATCATGAAAACAAGTAAATTGGGACCTGAACTACAAACACTTAGATGCAGGTTTAATTTTAACATCGTAAGTTACTATATTCTGCTCATTTTTCATTCTGTCCCTCCAATTTCTCTCACATGAATAAAAATGCTCATAATAAAACACACGCCTGTAGACTTGCTTGCCTTGTACTAGCATCTCCCTCATTTTGTTTGCCTGCTCCCTGTCCGATTCACCCCCATAGTATTTTCTTTCAGAATTGGTATTCTCTTTGGGTAGATAAAACATGAAGTATAATTTTCTCCTCCTCTGACTTCCTGC